>NC_056726.1:37036763-37119263 GCF_019279795.1 Protopterus annectens | reverse complement strand
AGTCCCTGTCCAGTAAGTATGTTAACAGAAGATCCCGCTCTCAGTCTGCTGAGTTAAGAAGAAGGAGAAAATCAAGATGCCATTTTGTTGATCGGAACAGAAGAAGATCCAGGTCAGGATCCTCTCCACACAGACAGAAAAGAAGGTCACGATCCCAGTCTGCTGAACATGGGAGGAGTGGGAGATCCAGGTCTGATGAACTTGAATGTAGCAAGACAAAGAGAAAAAAGAGTAACTCCAACTTTAGTGCTAGTGAAGATAGGAGTAAGCGAGGCCAGGAGAAAGGGAAAAAGAGAAGGCAGAGCTCTGATTCTTCTGACAGGTCTAGGTAAGTTGCATTCTAGTACATCTTAGGACAGTGACGAGATGGTACAACAGAAGTACTTACAGTGGATTCCTGTCTAAAAAAAAGCATTGTTCTGGCTTCTGAAATTATAAAAAAGGGGCAGAAAGAGGAACTGGTTGTTATAAAATGATAGCTACCAAAAATCAGTAATAAGCCTAACTCGTACCGTTTTAATTCTATTATTTTACAATGTGTGTTCTTAAAAACATCAGACTTTATGAAAAAAAATAACGAATCTAGAAGGAACAATGTTGAGTCAAAAAACAGGAGTTATAATGCTGTAGCTGTATTATATAATTCAATGCTTTCATTCTTTTTTACTTTTAAAACGACATCAGAATTCTGATGATGTTCTAAAAGTAAAAAGGAATAAAAGCACTCAATTATATGTTGTATATCTCTAGTGTGGTGATTTCTCGGCACCTGTTATTTCTGGCTTACAAGGGATTCAGTTTTATTTAGCCATTCTCTAAGTCAGCGTGCAAATCCAAAAGCAGTGTTCTTGTCCTCCGATGCCCCGATTTCACCTACTCATAATAGCGATCAAAGGGCATATTCCCTGCTCTGCTATAACCAAGATCTTTTCGATATTATGTTTTACATATTTTTTGTCAGTCTTTAAATGCTGACATTGTATTTGGGAAATCAAGTTTGATGAATCCATGTTATATATATATATACAGACACAGACACACACACACACACACACACACACACACACACACACACACACACACACATATATATATATATATATATATACACACACACACACACACACACACACGCACACATATATATATATATATACACACACACACACATATATATATATATATATATATATATATATATATATATACGCACACACACATATACTTTAATATATATATATATCTATATCTATATATATATATATATATATATATATATATATATATATATATATATATATATGGTCTGCTATCAGAATAGGGAATGGTAAGTAGGCGAATACAAGCTGGTCGAATGCTTGTTTTCAAAATGTCCTAATGTTCAACCGGAAGTGGTTGAAGTTATATTAGAGAATGTGAGTATACATTTGCTAATATGAAGCTGACTTTCTGAATGGAGATCATGGTACACACAGCTCTTATATAGCACAGAACTCTGGAATCCTTACTTGGTCATCTTCCACCTACTAGGCTAGCTTGTGTCCACTCCACATCTGGAGATTACCATACATGTGTTCGCACTGCTGTCAGGAAAAGAGTAAGCAAGTGAGAGTGGGCAGCTCATCCTCAGCCTTGTCAATATATCTATTTTTTCCAGGTGCTTCTGGCCACACCTTCCAAAATTTCAGGTATAATGTCTGCAGCAAGTAGAATCTTGATCTCCTTTTCAGACCATCTTAGGCCATGGTTCAGATCCTGTAAGGAGTCAATCTTACTTCTTTCAGTTTTAAATAAGAATGAAGATGCAAGTTTGAAACTGACACTAGTCAGGTGTGAAATCGTTGTGTTTGGCACATTACATCTTACACAGGCATCTGCTGGGCACAGAGAAGCAGGTGCATTCCCAGGCTGGTTCTGTGTACATCATGCCGATGAGAGTCAAGCAGCACTTAATCATGTGCATGAGCATTGTACTGTTCATCTGTAGCAGTCAGACTACAGCTATGACAGGAAAAGCACACATTTGCACTGTGATGGGATTCCTAGTGATAAGCATGACAATGCTTAATCTGTATAAGAGGTTCTTAAATTACACCAGACATTAACAAACTTTTTACAGTTCTCCATTTCAACAACCCGTGTACTCTGTGTTTATGTGAACATTTAGAGAAAGTGCAAATTAAATAAAACTATAAAACAGATGCAGTTAGGTTAAAATTATTGAAAGTATACAAAATTCAGTACACGTTGACTGTAAAATGTTCAGGATTAGCATATGATTTATTGCTAAGCTGGGACATTTTCTAACAGTACTGTATTTCTATGTCACTTATTTCGGCTGTTTAAACAATCATATTCAGTGAGATGTTCACTACCTTAACTGTATACAAATGACTATGGTGTCTGGCAATGTACATGGTGAGGATGTAAGGGCTGGCTACTTTACTGCAAATAAAGGACTAAATTATTGACAAATTCCTTCTCATTCAGTTTCCACCACCCTTCAAGCATGGCTTCATGGGGTTGCATTTAACAGTCATCCATTTTTTTAGTTTATGCTGTGATTCAGAATAATCTATCATCAGTTTTACAAACATACCATCAAAAGATATCAGTCTACGTATTCTTTATCTATTCTTGTAATCTGTCAGGTTAAACCTTATTTCCTGCAATTCCAGCAACATTCATTCCAGTTCCATGTCTAGGACATGATCTGACACTCCTATTATCCTTGTTGCTTCTTCTAGATCTGTTCTCTAGGTGATACCATTTCCTGTTTGCCACTGTAACCTTTTTTCAGCCATTTACTGTGTTCCTGCACCTTTGATCTTTTCTGTTCTCTTCTGTGTCCAAAATTATTTATTTCTGCTTATTCATTTTTCTTTGTTGGTTGTCTGTTGTTTCCCGTCATTAGGCGTACATCATCAATGACTGCCCTCAACTAAGGGAACAGTTTACAAAGCTGTTGTTCCTGTGGAATTTCTTTAAACACTGCCAGTTGATGCTCTTTTTTTCTCTGTGACCTCCATCTTACGATTTTTCTTTTTCACCTGAGACTGGTTGATTAACTACTTTTTCATGACTGTCCTGAAGTCTGAACATAAGCAATCATCCCACTTGGGCTCTCTGGCACCCTCAACTTATACCTCCATTTGTCTACTGTGGTTCTCTTAGCAATTCAGCTTAATCAGACAGTTCTACTGGCTCTACCCTGAAAAGGTACAATTGTGTTAAATAGGGTCACCCAGAAGCAAATGTACAAAGTAAAGAAGAAAGCTGCATGGAAAATGTTCTTTACATAACTGGTGGGGGGCTTTGTCAAGTTTTCATTTTGATTGATTCTGTATAGAAAACAACCAGAGATGTTGTCTGGTCCCTGAAAACTTTTGAAGTTTACTTATGGTAACAGTTATCCTCTCCTACTCCTTTTTTACCTACGCAATCCACTACCATCTCTACCGCCAGTGTTGTAATACGAAGCCCCATATTCTCCCGCATACCCAACATTCTGTGCCACCCCAAAGTTCCCTGAACCAAACAACTAGTCTGCAGACTGAGCATGGTGCTCAGCGCACCTCAAACATTTGTCTTCAAATCTTCTTATCCAGCATGTGCTACTCCTTTTAAATTGCATTCTCAGATGCTTAGCAAGTTTCTTTATTTTTTTCTTGTAGATGTGCATTATTTTTTAAACTAGCTAGGCCTATCAAATTTTATCACTGACATTCAATTTTATTACAAAAAAAAAAAAAACAGGCAAATGTCAAACTGAAAGCTGATGAAGGTTACAGTATTGACACATTTCATTTAAAATATATTACTTGGTAAAAAGATTCAACCATAACATCTAGCTTTTTGTGAACCAATTTACACCTACATGCATTCACATGATGATGAAACAAAAGAAAAAGATAACTGCTTGTCTCATCAATCCACAAAGTTGTTCCAGTGGGCTATACTAAATACAAATACTGACTAAATCAGATTTAAAAAAAGAATTGCTAAGGCTGTCAGCCGACATCACAGCACAATGATCCCTTCTAAAGAATACCATACTATGGCTGGTGATGGGTGAATTTACCGAATTACCAAAATAAGGAAGATATTTCATGACAGCTACTAAAGCTACTTATAACGTTATTCCCTAAACATAGTGAAATGCATTACAGCATACTCTGTCCCTATATGTCTATCACACACACACACACACACACACTATATATATATATATATATATATATATATATATATATATATGGGTCTACTTTGACCCATCAAAATTACAATTCACCTAATTGCAATTTTGCGAGTCCGTTTTCGCAAAAGTGGATTTATTCGAAAAGGCACTTTTGCGAAACCTACCTCACCAAAACAATGAATAAAAAACAAAAATACACTAAACACATGTATGCAGGGGGCAAGCCCCTCACACTCCCCCTGCTACTTATATATAGTAACTCCGAGATCACATATTCCCTTATCCTTACTGTACCATGATCTACAACAAAAAGATCACCTCCCAGATACCACTAAAAAACACCGTACCTGCACCACCACAGGATCCCGGAACCGGTGACCTCATTTCGCTGAACTTATTTTTGTGAAAGTGCATTTTCGAATAAATGCACTTTCACGAAAACAGACTTGCAAAATTGCAGTTCATTGAACTGTAATTTCGATGGGTCAAAGTAGACCCATATATATATATATATATATATATATATATATATATATATATATATATATATGTATATATATATATATATATATATATATATATATGTATATATATATATATATATATATATATATATATATATATATATATATATATATATATATATATATATATATATATATATATATATATATGTGTGTGTGTATATATATATTTATAGCATATGTGTCTATATATCTGCATATTTATATAACTCAATTAACTAGGCTATTTTTTTCAGTCAGTTAAGAAAAAGAAGACGAGAAAGGAAAAGAGAGAGAGAGAGAGAGCATGTCTGGGAATTCCTGAAGTGCTTTGTTTATCCATTTATGTTAAGTTTGAATAAAATGATTTTGAGCTATGATACAGAATTGGAAATGCCTAGACATAGTAAGGTCTTGATAAGTTTAATTCTGGTGGCTGCCAGAAAAGTAATTACTAGAAAATGGAAGTCAAACTTCTGGATTCAGCAAGCCCTGCACGGTGTGCAGGACTAGTGCAGGAGCTCCAGCAGGCAATATGTCTGCCATGCGATCCAGGAATAAGCTGTAGGGACATGCGCATTGCACTCCTGCACTAGTCCTGCATGGACTCAGCCCCTGTATGCAAATTACCCCATTTGCAGGTGAAATCCATGCAAATGAGTTGAATTTGTTATCCAGGAAGCTGGAAGCTGGCCGTGCAGGACTAGTGTAATCTGCAGAAATGTATTTGGCCAGTAACCGAGTACATTTCTGCAAACTACAAAACGGAGCCAAGACAGCTCCAAATAAAGGGTGGATATTATGTAGAAAGCATGTAAATGGTCAAATATAAGGTCATTGGCATGGAAAACAGTTGCAAAAATAAAAAAAAATAAACTTTATTTTTTTTAGCCAATCTTGGCTGTTTAAGCGTAGGGCAGCGGCATGCAAACGGGATTGGGCAAAAAAATAAAAAAAGAAACATAAAATAAGCATTCTAACCAAAATCACTATTTTGCCATTATACTCAATGGCAGACAGAAGACAACATGGCCAGTGAATAGTGGTTGCTAAGTGGGGATGCTCAGTGTGGGACCTGTAGCTATGCATCAGCAGGCAATCCTACGCAAATGAGGGGAATGATACTGAATCCCAAATCTCCCCTGCATGCTAGTCAGCACCCAACAGTGTAAGAACAGGAATAGCTTGGTGCAAGCCTAGGAGTTAACTGACATCAAGGGGGGGTGTTAGGAACACTGAAAGCGGATTGGAGCCCTGTGGCTTGGGTTTGCCCTTAGCTTAGCAGAGCTAAGCAAGGGGGTGTGTCTGAGGCTGCCTAGCACTCTTTACATTGCCTAAGTGGGTGCACGCGCAGCGCACTGGGTTTTAAAGAAAAGAAAAAAAGTAAACCAGGAAATAGCAGCTCTGGGAACATTTGAGCACTGTGTTTGTGCGGCATGCCCCCAGGCTTAAACAGGAAGGCAATGGGAAGGGAAAACAGTAGTAGGAAGGTAATCAAGGAGAACCAGCATAGCTGGCAGGTGAAATGTATCAGAATCAGCCAATTACACAGGGAGCAGCCCAGCACAGAACACCACCATAAACTATGCAAACACCTTTCCCTCTGGTTTTCCCACATATTCTGCACCACTGGTGTATACAAGTGAGGGAATTGTAACAAACAAAACCAACAAAATGATAGGGGCTGCAATAGCTATCATACAACAACATGTGGAAGAGGCTGAGGTTGGTGAGAATAAGAATGCTGTTGACCAGCCCACAGTGAGGAGATGGAGAAGAGTGTACAGATGCAGGGTTACCTACCAAGGGCTACATGAGCTGGAGATAGTGGAGCACTATAGGATGGACAGGGACCTCCTACAGCAAATTGTTGAGCTGTGCTGGCCACGCCTCACACACAGAACTAACAGAGGGGAACCCATCCCAGTGGATACCAAGGTATGTGTAGGCCTAAGAATAGTAGCTACAGGTACCTTCCAAAGGCCAAATGGGGATATCATGGGGATCTCACAGGCATCAGCATCCAGGGTACTCTACCAGTTCCTGGATGCCATGTCGGCACATGTTGGTGAGCACATATATTTCCCCAACACCTGTGAGGCGTTGGCCAGCAATATGCATCTCTTCCACCAAATAGCAGAATACTCTGAGGTAGTGGGTGCTATAGACTGCATGCACATACACATCAAAGCACCATCCAGTGAGTGGGGTAGTGTCTACATCAACTGCAAGTGCTTCCCCTCCATCAACTGCCAGGTCGTGAGCAATGCCCAGGGCGTCATAATAAATGTGTATGCTGGCTGTCCTGGAAGCTATCATGATTCCCTCATCTTGCATCTGACATCAGCTGTACCAGAGATTTGCCAGTGGGGACATCTCTTATGGTCACTTACTGGTGGATGCTGGTAACGCACTGGAGCTCTGGCTGATGACACCCATCAGAAATGCACCCACACCCGAACAAGAACTCCATAATAAGGCAAACACACAGACCAGAACTATAATAGAGCATGTGCTTGGGATGCTCAAGTCATGGTTCCCTTGCCTGAACACATCCAGTAGAGCCTTGAAGTACTCACCAGCTGCATGTACTCAAATTGTCATCATAAGTGTCATGCTACACAATATGATCTTGTGGAAACAGTTGCAGCAGGAACAGCACAGGGCAAGGCCACATATCCCCTCACCATTGCCAAGGCCTGCACAGGCACAGAGTGACTCAGAGGAGGAACAACCTGACCCTACCCCAGTAGGCAGAAGGAGGTGTGCCCAGTATGCTCTGGCCTTGGCAAAGAGGAAACACATAGCACATACATTGACACATGAGGGAGCCATGGAATGACAACTCTCTTTGACTCGCACATACAGTAAAAAAGATGCCAAACATGATACTACTTGTGCTCAACCATGTGTAGGGAGTGTACTATGTGCATCCGACATAGGCATCCCTCCAGCACCATCGTCAATACTGGCACACCCACAAGGTAAGTCACTCTCCTTACCAATTGCCGACTGGAGTAGTAGGTGTTGTTACCTGTATCTATGGTATGGATGTGAGCATGCAAGAGAATCGGGTGGCTGAATGGGATGCCAGCAGATAGTAGACACCTATAGTGGTAGCATGAGATCTGTAACAAATGTTGGTGTCACCATAGTAGCCAGTACTACACATGGTAACAAAACACACTACAGGAAATGTGCTGGGCCACATGTGTGTCCATATGACACACACATGCCATTCAGGGAGGTTCACATACCCAACAGCAGTCTCAGCCAGCAGGACAGGTGTAGACAAACACAAACAAAGGTTGAGCTAAGGCCTCTGAATGATGCCTATGTGTAACCTCCCCCTGAGGCCTACACAGACAGACTACATCAGGTCAGGCAGTGGAATATTAGTTCTGATGGCTAGGAAGTCAGAAACTAATATGTAGGTCAATCAAACCTAAGACCAGTAGTACACTGATATGCCTCTAGTCAGCATGATAGGTTAGAAAACAGACTGAAATGGAGTACCTGACATACCAGTACAGTCATAGCAAATGTGTACACGTGTCAGGTGTGTCCCCCCCAATCCTGTGTAGTAATGTAGAAACAGTCAGGTGTGCCCCACGCCAAATCCTAAGTAGACATGTAGTAACAGTCAGTTGTGCCCCCCCCAATCCTATGTAGAAATGTAGTAACAGTAAGGTGTGCCCCACCAATCCTGTGTAGAAAAGTAGAAATAGTCTGGTGTGCCCCCCAATCCAATGTACACACATTGTAACAGTCAGGTTTGCCCCCCAAATCCTATGTAGAAATGTAGTAACAGTCAGGTGTGCCCCCCCCCCAATCTGATGTAGGTATGTAGTAACACGTATGTGTAAGTATAATACCAGTGGAGCACAGATACCCAGAGGTGGCCAAAGTGGCAGGACAGATTGTAGCATTTGTACAATATGCTGGTATGTGTGTGTTAGGTTGGTGCATGTTTCATATTGTGTGAGTGGTCAGTATGTATCCATTTTTCCATTTTGAGGGTTGACATGGTGGCCATTGCCCACTACTGCCGATGACAGGGACAAGTCCTCACAACTGCAGTGCCAAAGATAATTTCCCCCCAGTATAACACATGCTAGCAGTAAGCCATTGTAAATGTATGGTGGTAATATGTGTCACGATCTGAAAGATGGACATGGCATGGCTGTTGGGCTAAATATACAAGCAGTACACAGGGACAACTACCCCAGACATACAGTATATAATGTGTAACCGTGAAATGGACATACCCTTTGAATTGTACATACAGGTATGCCTGACATTATCTGGGCCTGTAGTAGGGAATACCGGTGTCATCTGGCCGAACACTTGCAGATCACAAAGGTGATAGGACTGATGTATTGGGAAACACCTGCTGCACCTGCACAAGCCAGCATAACTGGAATGCCCCATGCATATCTGTGAGTCAGATGTAAGTAGTGTCCATAGCACACATGCACCCAGCTCACCCAAACATCACTCACAGGTACCTCTCTGGTCGTATCCCTGCTGTTACGAATGGGTATAATATGATCCCCACCTGTGTAGGGCAATAGTGAAAGAATGCAGCATGCACTGCAGGTGTCCCATGCAGGTGTGTCCCTAGTTGTAAGTAGCACCCTGCCAGCATCCACATCACCTGATCAATATTGATAGAAAGTATTGAAATGAACACCTAGCACACCTACCGTGTCACCTCAGGGGAATATACTGTATGGCGGTCTGCTACTGTAGGACTGACAGAATGCAATAACCTGCCACAGCTGGGCTGCATCACCACCAAATGGCCTACAGGCCTCTGCCAAAGGCCTGTGTCTCAAACGTACTGCCAATGCATGTTATGTCATGGACACCCAAATAACAACACAACACACGCCACATAAGCAATATGCAAGGCCATGTGGAAAAAACTACAGTAACATGCCCACCATTTCCCACTGCATGAACTGTGGACCAACACCAAAACACAGCTGTGATGAAGTGATAACCTTAGGGAAAGTATCAGAGAATGTATGCATAATGTATGGAAGAGGATAAAATAATAGAGGGGGGCTGGAGCATGGGCAGCAGGGAATGTGCAAGGTCCAACACACAGCCATTTGCACATACTATCCCTGGCTGCAAACACATACATGGGTGGCTACAAACCTACCCATACACCACAATTGGGGTAATGTCCTGACTTATGACCCCTGCCTCTAGGTAACCTGTGTGAATCTGTAGAGCTATGAGGTATTGCCACAGCAAGATAAGGCCATACTGTCATGTTGATGGATGTACAAGTATGGGATCCTCTGCCACCACTATACCAAGGTGCTGAACTGAATACACAGACCCAGCAGCAAGTGTCTGCAGCTCCCCCTGCAGAATGGCATAACTCTACATGAATATGTAGGCATTTGCCCGCAATACTGGACACAGCTGCATTCACCCTTGTTCCCAGGACATCACTGTGAGCAAGAATGTCCACCTGACAGTACTTGAGGACATAAAACATCACAGTGTATAACAGTACACATGTCTGAATATCTCTACTAACAGAAGCAGCACAGACACAATCACCTATAGTACACGCTATCCCTTGCACAGTTTGACCCATATTGCCAACTCATCTACAGACATCCAGCAGAAACAGTTTGCTACCTGTTGGTGTAGAACACAAAATCCTGCACTGAAGTACAAACTACCTGGAATGTATCCATACATTCAATACAGAAGGGCATACTGGGCATGCTCACTCACTTAGAGAAATGAAGGCAGTGTCAGACAGCAACATACTGAAAGGTCATACTGGGCATGCTCGCACACTTAAACAAATGAAGCCCATGTCTGCAAACAACAGTGAACCATACATATCTGACAGTTGCAGGTGCTAGTTCATACACACTCAGTATGCACCAGTCATGCTTTGCACACACACATTGGATAGGAATGCAGGCATATATCCAAGGACAACACACTATAACATGCCAAAAGTACAGTAACAAAGAGCCTTCCATCATGAGATCTATCCCTCCCAGCACACAGCCAAATGGCTACAACCACATGAGGTGTAAATGTCACTCACTGTAGAAATGAGCCACTGGTATCTGTCAGCAGTACAGACTATGTGGTGCAAGTGCTAGCTGTGCAACATGACAGTACAAGGCAGTAGTCATCTAGTGGTTGTATACATGTATCTGCGGAATATAAACCTGTGTGTGCCTGCATGTGGTGTGTCAACCTCTAGATGAATGTATTATGGCCCATGCACACACACTGCCCTCCCCATAGCCAAATTATTATAAGCCTGCTGATGTCATCCACTTTGAAATACACCTTTGGGAATGGAGTAGCCCAGTAATCTCTGTCGTGCATCCTAAAACTGAGTAATGCTGTAGTGTGATAAACTAGCTAGGTAGGAGTTCTAATCCCAGACATGGCAACGATGTGTTTGTGTGTGTGCATGTGTGCGTGTGTGTGTGTGTGTGTGTGTATGTGTGTGTGCGTGTGTGTGTGCGTGTGTGTCTCTGTGTAGGGAACAATGCTTTTTAGGCTAGTCATACTCACTACAATTCAAATGGCCTACTTTGGCAAGGCTGCTGATGTCATTCACTGTGAAATACACCTTTGGGATAAAAGTAGCCCAGTAATTTATGTGGTGCATCCTATAACAGCATAATGCTGTAGTGTGATATAGTTATTTGGTAGGGGTTCTATTCTTACTCATGGCAAGTGTGGATGTTTGTGTGCGGGTTTCTTTGTGTAGGGAACAATGTTTTTAGTCTAGTCACACTCATTACAATTCAAATGCCCTACTTTGGTAAGCCTGCTAATGTCATTCACTGTGAAATACACCTTTGGGAAAGGAGTAGCCCAGTAATCTCTCTGGATGTCTGTGTGTATGTTTCTTTGTCTGTGTAGGGAGCAATGCTTTTTAGGCTAGTCACACTCACTACAATTCAAATGTCCTACTTTGGCAAGTCTGCTGATGTCATTCACTGTGAAATATGCCTTTGAGAAAGGAGTAGCCCAGTAATCCCCATGGAGCATCCTATAACTGCATAATGCTGTAGCGTAACAAACTGGTTAGGTAGGAGCTCTAATCCAAGACATGGCAACAGTGTTTGTGTGTGTGCCTCTCTGTCTGTGTAAGAAGCAATGGTTTTAAGGCTAGTCACACTCACTACAATTCAAATGCCCTACTTTGGCAAGCCTGCTGATGTCATTCACTGTGATATATACCTTTTGGAAAGAAGTAGCCCAGTAATCTCTGTGGTGCATCCTATAACAGCATAATGCAGTAGTGTGATATAGTACTTTGGTAATGGTTATATTCCCACACATGGCAAGTGTGGATGTTTGTGTGTATGTCCTTGTCTGTGTAGGGTGCAATGCTTTTGAGGTCATTCTCAGTCACTAGAACCTCCAATGACCTTCTATGGCAAGCCTGCTAATATCATACCCAGTGAAATACACCTTTGAGAAGAAGTACTCTAATAATCTCCATGGCGTGTCCTATAACTGCGTAATGCTGTAGTGTAATAAGTTAGTTAGGTAGGAGTTCTAATCACAGACATGGTACGTGATTGTGTGTCTGTGTTTGTCATTCATATCCTGTGTGGATGTGGCTGTGAGTGTGTAACAAGTAGGCTCATTGTGGAGTGGGTTTTGCAAATTGTTTGTATGGTGGCCCTATTATATCTCACAGTGTCTACCTTACAAGGATAACAGATGTGAAACAGCTGAGAGTCTGGGGTGCCAATCCATACCCCTATGTGTGACATCAAGGCATGGTGAACAAAGTTAGCAACCCCTGTATTACACAGAGAACACTCTCAACCCATGTTTCATACACAAACACACTTGCTTAGGCAACAACTGCTATGTTGGTAGTACCATGCATATTGCACACAGATAGTAACCATGGTGTGATTGTAGTGGACTACAGAAGGGATGGCACCCTGGCCATCAGTACAATATGCACATACATGCAGACAGTGTGCCTTCATTATGTTCCCCACTGGACACCTGCAACACCTGTGGTGCCATTAAATGTGACCCACAAAAGACATACATGCTTTATACACATGCCCTGTATGGACAGATGCCACTGACACCAGGGAATACCTGTATCATGCTGTCAATGTGGGTGCAGGGTCAACCTGCTATTCATTACCTGTTCCCACCACATGAGGCCAGGACAGGCACATCTGATGATAACAGTCTTTGTACACAACATGGGCCAGACACCCCAGGTACAGTTCCACATGTCACTGTACATGCATGTGGGATTTGTGCACATCCCAGACAGCATCCATGCCATGGACTAAAGAACACATACATGGCAAGCATTGCACACCAATGGCCACACACAACAGTTACCCAGGTGACTGGATGGTGAACACAATACCCACCTGTGTGAGCAAATCCAGACACTACACCCCTGTGCCACACTGCAGACCATTGTCATGTGGCCTGATGCCAAGGTATACCCTTCACCTAGCCTTGTGCAGCCTTCTGGCACAGTCAACCGCTACACATCCATAAAGCAATGTACACATGCATGTCAGTACTGGCACCCTGTGTCTGTGTGTGTGGTGTATGATGCTTTCAACCACATTCACACTCAATACAACCCCCACTGGCATACTGAAGCATGCTGTCAGATGTCAGACACCTTCACATACCCTTTGCCCATATAACCTACGGATAACCCATGTGGTCCATATGATACCTGCACAGTACTGTATTGTAGCAAACTAGTTAGGAAGTGTATTCCTGACCCTGCCAAGTGTGTCAATGTGTGTGAGTCCCTGAGAAAGTGTGGCTGTGTTGATGGTGACACCTGTTCATATGGACAGGCACGTGTATTACACCTACTGTATCACTACCATATCACTGTTGCAGATGTCACTCACTATCACATATACATTTGGACAGCTCCTCAACATGTAAGCTATATGGCACATGCAATAACTGCATAGACATGCAATGGCAATACAGAGGGGTTTGATACCCTGTACTGGTAGGTGTGTGACACAAAAGTGCTTATGTTTTACTCTCCCACCCCCTACCTGACTTACTTTATCTCTATGTGCCTCTCACACTCCCTCTCTGGTGGATGTGGAGAACTACACCTGCTTTGCTTAGGCAGCAGCATGTGTTTTGTAAGTGATGCTCACGATCATCTGATGGCCACTGCATAAATTGCAGCCCTCTAGATGATTGCATTTGGAACAGCTGTGGTAACATTCACATAGCCAATTGCAAGGAAACACACTCCAATATCTAGGAACATCATGTTGGTGTTGGGCCTTTTCAGTCACTGTGACCAGTATCTAGATCTGGTGTTTGGCAAACAGCATCAGATCGAGTGGGGATCTATCTCTAACAACATACACTGTGGAAACAGGCCAACACACAGGAGGGGGATGTGCCTGACATGACTACAGAATGTAAGTGTTGCTATTCTGCATTTGGAGTAATGTTGGTTTAACAGGGTGTGTGTGGATATGGCTGGGATACATGTTTTAATACCTGTTATGACAGTGCTATGATTTTGAGGAAACCTCCATTTGTAGGGTCATCTGCAGACTGGGCAGTGTGTGGTGCCTTTTGTTTCTTGTGTTACTCACAGAGCACCTCTTTGTGAACTGCAGAAGCATAGTCTGAGGATTGCAGTCAGTACATGGTGACAGCCATGAGAGTTACTGACTTCATATCCCTCATAAGACATATATCACAACAAACCCTGTAACAACAGTAAATGTATAAGGTTATAACAGCAACATGTCAATACTGGCCCTGTGTTTGTGCCTCCAGCCACAACTCTGTCAACTTTTGTACATACATCATGCAGTAAGAGGTGCATATGACCTGTACACTCTTATTTATTCACATCATATCTGATAACAAGCCAGTGAGATATCAGACTGCTACACATGTTATGTATAGTAGAGATTATATTTGAGGACATAACCTAGGCATTCTGTGGTTGTGTGTACAGTACTGAGATCTGTGTACTTATGGTGATTGTCGACAGTGTGTGTATATTGTGAAGATGTACCTTGGCCTGTGTACAGACTGTGGTAGATGTCATTGTTCCTGGTCCTGTTCTATCTGATGTTACATGCTGCTCCAGTGTATGTTACCCTATCGGCTTACATGTTTGTAGAGCCAAACACACACATGTCCCCAACCACAGACAGGCATCGGACCACACTGTGTAGTGGCCCAGTATATGTAGGATTAGTATGTGAGTGGCACATGTGAGGATGGTGTTGATCAGATAGTCCATATACTATAATATTAAGCTAGCTTAACATATGTGGCTGTGTTCACACTGGTTGTGGTTATGCACTTTCACACAGGTGTCTGTTACTCTGTGCTGTGACATGCCTGTAGAGCCTGCTATATATGCAGGTACATGTGTATTCCCCCATAAGAAATGTAGGCCAGTGTTGTGGCAGTCTGTCTGTAGCCTGCACAGTGCTTTGTTGTATGCCTAGCAGCTTAGTGTACTTACCCAGTGTGATGTTATGTCCTGATACTTGCCAGATGGGCTGCTGCCGTGCCACTATAGCAGTCATGTATTTCTGACAAATCAGTGGGATGCTGTACAGATGTATGTCACTAACTAGTGGGTAGTATGTGGCCATGTCACCTCTGTACCAGTGGTTATTATGTGTACAGGGGTGTGTGAATACATAACCTATTGGGGCAAATGTATACCAGTATTTATGTGATATACCCATCTACATGGCGGTTAACATCCACATTGTCAGGCTTGGTCCACATGTTTTGCACTAAGGGGTTCTGTCTATACCTCTGGACTGACCAGAGTATGTCAGACTGTCTACTTGCATTGGCCATATCTCTGCTGTAGTCCACAGGATCATTACTGTGCTAGCAAAGGTATTGTACTATGATGTCCTTAGGATGTCTGTCACGAGCCAATGGCACACATGTTACAAGCAGATGTGACCTCCAACATGCAACATGTCTGTTAGGTCAACCCCTATTACTGTAGCAATAGTCTACATATATACCTGAAATAAATACCTGACATCCCCTTGCACTAAGAGATTGGGACTACTGGGGCTGAGGTAGGACTCCACTCCATGTTCTGGACATATAGTAAACATATATGTATATATAATTATCCATATATCTATATAGATATATACACATATACATATTGACATACATAGATGGATAAGTATATGTATATATATATATATATATATATATATATATATATATATATATATATATATATATACATATACATATAAACACTCAGATATCTACATATACACAGCAATATAGGTCTACAGATATACAGATAAGATACATATGCACATACACTTATGGATATCTACATATATATTGACAGTAATAGGTATATCGTAATAGATATGTATGCACATATAGTTTTAGATATCTACATATATATCTACATAAATAGGTATGTCTGTACACATAGGATGTGTATACATATATAGCTATATATATATATATATATATATATATATATATATATATATATATATATGTATATGTATATATGGAGAGATCTACACATGGCCATATATATGATGCACTATACAGATGAGTATACAGACATATGTATGAATATACATGCATATGGACATGTAGACATATATCAACATATTATATGTATATATCCATATTCGTGTCATGTGTAAACCTCATGGTTCTGTATACCCTCCCAGATGTATCTCACCGTATGTATCTGATATGTGTATATTATGATAAAACAACATATGTGATGCAGCAGTCATATTAATAATAAGTACTACACAATTGTTGAAGTAATGGCAATTGTTCAATACTAATCAATATGTATATTGTCAGATATATTGGAAAAACAACAGCTGCTTTCACTGTGGTCATGGTGTAGCTGTCAAGTGTTGGACTATATTGTACAGGGTCCTGCGTCAAGACCTGCAAGGACTGTACATTTTGTTGCTGGGCAGAACAAAGACTGTCAGATACAGAGTGGTTAAGTCAGTTTTGAGCAGCTGTAAGCATGTTTGCGCTGGTTTGCATGACGGTAAGTGCTGCTAAGCTATGGGTAAACATACGGGCGCTTACACAGTGTAGGCTTTGCTTATCAGTGTGCAAATCATTTTAGCTGTAATACTGGAGCAATGTTGATAACTGATAATCATGGATTAGCCCTGGTAACCAGTTCACACCTCCCAGTCTGATAACATAGCAGGGAAACAACATCTGTAATAAGTGTATGTAATGCCATGTACAATACATATGCCTATGTGCTGTCATTACAGTAAGAAGGGGTGTGAGTGTCATGTCTGGGACACAGATGTATATGAGGCTTGTACAGCACTGTTATACATGTGAATGTGTTACATACAGGGGTAGTAGCCCAGGGTACATTCTGTCACACTGGCATGTAGTGTATCATGGCAGTACTACTGTTGACAGTGCTATCCCAGCAAGAGTAGACTACTAAATGTAGTCCTGACAACAGGCACACCTGCAGGCATAGCTGGACTCTGAGGCCTCCCTGTTGTATCCCTGGTGTGTGAGCTGTGTCACAATACATATCCTCTACTGTATAATGATCTGACATGTGGAATGTAACTGTAGACTACTGTCCATACAGCACATGTTAGTGAGGGCTTCCAACATGTAGTTAAAGCATACATATTGTTGTCAAATGTCTATCTGTCAACACATTTATCCTACTACATAGCTACTTGCCAAGCTGACTGTCAGTCCCTGTACAGATGTGAAGATGGCAGGTATCCAGCTGGGATATGTACAGGCAACCTATGCTTGATTGACATTTAGATGTCTGCCCAGCTGTGTAAGAAGTGGCACATATAGGAGACAGCACCCTGTAAGCACCACATGCTATGGGTACCTCCACTACACTACCACAGTCAACAGAACATGCTTGGGTACAGGTCTTCATCACAGACACTAACTATGTGTTATAATACATATTGCATACATGTCAACTTGATCACCTCAGTGGTCATGTGCAGGAGGCACCCAGAGGATTGGTTATGCATGTCACTCACACCTTGAGGGTCACAACAGAGGAGTCTGTCAATAGATTGCCTGCTGCCACATGGCAGGTGGCAGGATACCACTGTACACACATCCCCTATACAACCCATCTCTCCATGGACAATAGCTAAGTACACAGCTATGTCTACCTGCAGCGATGTCCCCCAGTGCTGACACATGTGTACTTGTGCATTACTGAGTATAGCAGTGTATGTGTGTTAGCACACCTGTACTTAGGAATTCCTTGAGGGCCTTCACAACCCCCACAATACCCATTGCCATAGTCAGTTGTGGCTGCTGCTGTATGGGACATTGCATGTACCCTGTTACACTCCTCTCCATACTGGCTTCATGAGCCTTGCAGTACCAGCACAACAGTGTTGTACAAATAGGTTGATAGGTGTGAGATACCCACTGAGTTCTAGGAAGTTTGTGTATGTGTGCATGTCTGTATATCTGTAGGGTACAGCATTCCGAAGCCACATACTCCTATTACACTACCCATTGCCACACAGTAGTACAGATAGTGTTGCTGCTCCCCATAGGTGAGGTATGACAATGCAACACCGTACTATGCCTGTGTCATGTGCATTAGGTGCATATCCCTGTAGTACCACTATTGGGATATACAATGGGTTGTATCTCAGTCATGGTCAATATGTGATGGTGGGTATGTCAGAGTGTCGTCAAGAATTTCAGGGAGTAAAATATCCACTGGGGATATGGGTGATGTGTACAATGTCATTACATCAAGGTACACCTGGTATATATCCCATCTACCACTTTATGGTTACCACTGTCACCATCAACCATACAGGTAACTGATACCACAATCCAGCCCAGTTATGCAGGTGCTGTGTGAAGCCTACCTGTAACACACTGGACACATGGTCAAGTTAGATAGTAGCAATAGGCCCAGGTCTCTCGGATGTGTGTCTACCTGTTTTGTATCTGTTAACGTGTATATTAAGGTATGTCACACTATGTTCTGTCTAGATACACCCATTACATCCCCCATTAGCATACTGTACATGTCTGGGGATGTTCTGCATGTAGCATGTAACATAGAACGCACCTCACCCTAAACACTGTGTGGTGTGTGCAATGAAAGCCGCACACTTCAGTAGCACTACATACCTAGGTAGGGGGTCTAGTCCCAGTGTTGCCAAGTAAGAGTGTGCATGTATGTGGATAGGTCTACATCAGGTTGCAGATTATACACATCCCAGTGGGTTACCTGTCCTTGTGGCACAGGCAATAACTGTTATATAAACCTGTGTCATGTGTTCAACTGTACCCCAGATATGTCACAGCCACAGTGTCACCACAGTGCCATACCCCATTGTGGAATATGACTGCAGACCATACTCATGCTGACACATGTACACCTACACCACAAATGGATAACATTATGGAGGCCACAATCAACCAGTGTTACTAACAGCTATAATGCATCATTGCTGAACAGCTACACTACCTGACATGTATGCCTTAAGCTTTACTACTGACAATATGTTACACTGCAGTACTTTGGTACACTGTAGTACAGTCACCATGTGCATTAGAACCATATTAGCCTGTCCCAGCATCAATGTTATGGATGACAGGGATATGGCACAAATATCATCATATGCGCAGGGTGTGTTGTTGGTTTGCCAAAGGCCGGGGGTGGGCAATACATTTGACACCATGTGTGTGTGGGTGAGGGCTGTAATGAGGTGAACTGGACATGGTGATGTGGTGTGTGTAGGAATGGGTTTGCCTTAGGTATATTTGTATAGTGTGTGGATATGCGTGTACACAGTTCTGCCATGTGGCTGCCCTACACAGGGTTTTATGGATAGCTGCAGACCATATCTGGCAGGGTGTGCAGTTCACTGCCTCTGGCCATGGACACATGGACTGTGCCTGACTGGGGTTCCATGGGCACGTCCAGGTACAGGTTTCGATGTGCTACTCTCCTCTGATGATGACAGATGTCTGCTGGAACCAGGTCCCCACTGGGACTGGCCAGGACCATGTGCTTGTGGCCTGCTGTGGTGTGGTATGGACAGCACCCCCCACAGTGCTGGGGCTGGTACTGCCACTACAGGAGCCCCTTGTTGTCCCAGTAATTCCACAGTGACTGCCAGCTGTTGGCATTGCTAGCCTACGTTCACGCAGCTCTCACCGCACTCCCACCACATGTTCAAGCATGAACATACCATGGTTGATGAGGGTTATCATCTCACCAGACCGTCTATCCATGAGCTCGGTATAAGCACAGATGGCACCAGACAGTTCACAGAAGTTGTCGCTTGCAGATGTGAGACCAGCCCTCTGCAGCCTTAGGCCATGTCTGGTGTAACGTTCCATACATGCCTGCACTGCCATGATTGCCTGAAACATGCATCTGGTGGTACCAGTTGTGGTGCATCTGCCAGTGACATGATGACCAGCAGCCCTACCATGAGCACCCTGGGACATCTGCCTCTGTGGTGCCCTGCCGGACATCCAGCTATGCCTGCTGTGACCAGACACATTAAGCATGGTTACCACACTCTCCTGTGCACTACCACCAAATGCCAGCTGTCCCTCCGCTATGGCCTCTGGTGATGGAGTATGTATAGGCACTGAAACTGTGTGCAGGGTTGGGGTGGCTAAAAGAGGGATGTCAAATGATGGTGCTGTTTCAGCCTCTGACAACCCTCCCCCATGCCTCAACAGTACTATCATCATCTTCGGTGTCTGTATGGACACCGACATCAGATTGCATGCAGGAGGGACCCTGACCCACCTCACCACCTATGGGGGAAAACAATAAATGCACTGTAAGATGTGTACAGCATTGCATAACAGTACACACACACACACACACACACACACACACACACACACACACACACACACACACACACACACACACACCACCTTAATAACTACCTGTCCGTGACTTTACAGACAGTCCCACATATATTCCCATGCATTCTCCATCCTACATCACACTTGGTAATATACGATCATTAATACCATTCATTAACTTATCATTCCTCTAAATGCCTAGACAAGTGATCACAACACAGGACTTGTTACTCCATTACCTCCCTGACCTGAGTGGAGTGGTTTTACATGGCCTCACTGCTGTCATTCAGTGTTCACCCTGTGTATGTGCAGACATCATGAGCATGGCCCCTGTATGTGAGTGACTACTATGTTCACTCCATAATATCATGCACTGGAGTGTTATGTATATGTATTGCTCAGTACATGCCAGATATGCTGCTCAATCAGCCTATTATGTGACAACTGTAAAATATGGATACACTCTCTGGTGTTGTCTAGTAATTCCCCAATGCAATTGTAGTGATGCATACGTGGGTTGTCAGTCATCTCTCTGCTGAATGCGATATTAAGGGTATACCTGGTATTTACCTTCCCTCCCAATGCTTGTTTCATGCTACAGACCTTATTATAATATCAGCTGTCCTGTGATTACATACTTGACAAGTATTCCTGGTGTGTCATGTCAGTCCATGTCCATGTACTGCATGATCTCAAAGGGAAGTACTGCTGTATGAACAACCCTGCAATCACACATGCGCATACATGGACACCCACTCAAACACACATACATGCACACACATCCTACATGCATCAACTCCCTCCATTTCACCAGAGTGACCCTACAGACAAACTCACCACCCACCGAGACACACACACACACACACACACACACACACACACACACACACACACACACACACACACACACACACAGGTGAGGTTGCACAATGATAGTACACACATTCCTCCTATTACCCATCTGTCAACATGCATAACATATGGTACACAACAGCATGCAGTGCAGCTATAGTCAATCCATGTTAGCAACAGTATACATTTGTGTAATTAATGTATTAATAGGTGATGTCTCTTCCCCTGGATACCACTGCACCCACGTACACAGTATTGCTGTGCACTTGTTCTGCACCCTGCCATGTACGGTGTACAACTCATTGCTGAATGTGTAGTACTGTGTCAGTTATGTCAGCTTTAATGCTCACAGCCCCTATGTTTTTCAGCAACACATACTTGGGATGATATGTGGACAGATCTCATTTGTGAATGCCTGATGTCTAGTTTACAGCTCGCAACATCAACGGACCATGTATGACCAATCCAATACTATTACACTGACAACCATCAGAGCATACCATGGCTATGGGGAGTGTACACACCCTTATTGATTTGATGCACCCTTCCTTGATCTGCCATGGGACCACATCGCCACATATATTAACAGTACATGAGCCCAATATGTGACATATGTCCTTTACATTCACATGCAGTGTCTACGGAATGTATTATGTGTTCAGATGCTGAGCGCGATGCATACACTCCATGTGTGCATATGTATGCACACCCTTATCATGGCAGTTTGTTGCACCTATTGTTATGTATACAACAGCATTCACTACTCCTGGCAGGGGTATACTAGCATGTGCCATCTGCATTTGCCAGTTTATGTTCAGTCTGCCCTACACATGTCCCCACTAATCTGCTTGATTGCAAGGTCTACTCATGTGCACATCCCTTGGTGTTCACACATTGCCATCACTATTGCTGTGGGGGTAGGATTACATCTGCCACAGTTCCTGAACCTGACTGTGTGCAGATACAGCCATTCATAGCATCCTCAGCATCCCTGCTGCAGTGCACTGGTGTGTTATGCTGACCCCCCCCACCTTCAGCCTTTTTGCAGATGTTTGGCAAGTAAGGCCTACACATGTGTGTCAGTTTGCAATGTCCCATACACTGAACACCACATGTTACAGCCTAGTCCCACCTGATAATGTGGACCACAGTAATATGTTATGCCATAGTGTAACTCTGCAACAGTTGCTATTGCACTACTGGTATATACACTGATGTTACACTGTATACGGGAGATGTTTCAAACATATCTCTACTGTAGGCCATGTCTCCCACCATTATGTTACTCCCTGTAGACACATTCCACAATGACAGGATGTTAGTTATCTTGCAGGTGTCTGACATACCCTTCCTATACCACATCATGGTCACCACTGTGATGCCGTGCATTTAACAGCAACCATATGTGCACATGTACAGCATGCATTCTGGGTAGGTGTGTTAGATGTGTGCATGGAATATACCATAGCCATTACATGCCCGGTGTATGTGCAAGAACCTACATAAACCATACTCACCAGCTACAGGATGCTGCCTTGGTGGTATACTGGAGGGACCTACATAAAGGGAGAGTGATGCAAAATCAGTGGCCACACCTGTGGCATTGTTAAAGTGTGGGTGCAGCATTACAATACATCAATAGTACATGTCCACAATACTACCACATATGCACATCTGTTTATCACTACTATGCAGCAACAAACTATGTCTATTACATGTCAGATATGCATGATCTACCTGTACAGATGTGGATGTATATGCAACAGTGGTCTGCTGATGTGCTCTGTGGCCTTACCTGCAGACTCCTTGGCTGGTTTGTGGGTAGCACTCACCTCCACAAAGGTGTCCGGCAGTTGTTGGCTATGCGGATGGGCAGGTGCCACGAAGCTGGCTAGGAGCTCCTCAACACGTGTCAGGGGGGATGGATGGCATGGCCCCCCCTGTTCCAAGGTGATCCACCCAGACTGTAGCAACATGCTAATGGGCATTGCGAAGCAGGTCAGATCAATGATGCTGGACCTGCTCATAACTGCGGTTGTGTAGTCCAACATCACTGACCCTGTGGACTAGGTCGTTCCACAGGGAAGTCTGCTCCTGCTGCTCATGGGCGGCCTGGCCAAACAAGACAGTGTAGTTTTGGATTAGGTGGTTTACCACAATGTCATTTTCAGCAGCTGAGAAAGCTGGGATCCTTCCATGTGATATCTTGCCTGAAAGACATAAAGATGGAAACAGGTGTGTGCAAGTCATACAGCGAGGTTACCACAGTTCTTAATACAACCTGATATTAGGGGGATATATGTAGGGCCAGATTGCAGGCAACCCTATTGCACATGTATGGAATTCCAGCTTGCTACAATACAGGTTACCCTGAGTATCCTGCAAATGTGGGCTGCGGAAACCATGTGTCCATCATTATGGCATTACTTCCACCACCAGCTATTGGCCACAGTAATATACATACTTCCCATTACACAACACCTACTATGATGGCTTACATCTTATCAGTCAATGCTGCTCTGCACAGTTGATGGGTATGGCCCACTACCCACAGGGACAGACTCTATTGTCCTTAGCAGTTGTTCAGCTGAACATCATTACAACAACAACACTTGACGGCACATATAAATTATTCCACATCATCTATCCCATTATTATGAACCAATTACTACAGTCAATTACATGCATATAAACTTCACATACCTGTTTTGTGAATGATGTCTCTCCTGGATAGTTTGCTGGATGGATGTTTTTTATTTTCTGTTGGTTTTTTGTTTTTTTGTTTTTTTGTTTTTTGTTTTTTTTTTTGCCATTCTCTCTCTCAATCTCTATCTCAGTCTCTCTCCAGCAAATGGATTGAGCTACTTTGGATAGAGTGCAGCATGGCTTTTGTAGGTGATGCACATGATCAGGTGATGGCCTCTGCACCAATCTGTCCTCCACTTGCTACCTGCATGCAGCATTCTGTGTAGTACTTCCAATTACCACAGTCATGGCAACCCACTACTATAAATCCCTACATCATGTGGACGTGTTCCCTACACCTTTCCTGTATGGTGGACATCCTTCCTGTGTGTGGGCAGCAGTGTTACAGACAGCAGGTAGCAATACCTCTTACAAGAGAACTTGCACACTTAGGTCAGCTGCATATTTGTATGATGTTCCAGAAATACAGACAGAGTGTGAGTAGTGTTGTTGTATGCATTGTATAGCACTGGTGCTACAGGGTTTGTGTGTTTATACTAGTTTAACATGGAATGCAGTCTGACTGCATAGCCACAAACTGTCGGCCTATCCACTTGATGGTCAGAGGTGTGCCTGTTATGTTTTGTCTGTCCACCCCACAGATCTTGTGTCAGATATATCACTAGCAATGTGTGTGTTGAGTGCTGTCAGTACATGGCTACCTCCATTTGTGTTTCTAACTTCATATGCCAAACTAAGGGTATGTTTCAGCCTATCCTGTAGCACCAGCAACTATCGTAGTATATGACAACAGTATTTCACATATGTCCTCTACCTCCATACCAGGCTTTGTCCATATGAGTGGGCTGTGAGTATGTCATGCTGTCATTTGTGCCATCAGTCCACTGCTGTTGTGGCCCCCATACATATTGTGGGGTTGGGTCCATATATGTGCGGCCTTCATCTACACAATACATGTGTGCCCTTATGCACTCCAGAGGCCAGTGTATGTAACAGTAGTATATGGCCCTGTATGTCAGTCTATGGGGGGGAGATGCACCATAACTAACCTAGGTTGTTACAACATGTTACAGCATAAGAGGCCTTAAGGTATCTGGATGTACATTACCATACAATGCACCTTGGGTAAATGCAAGCCTACTGCTTCCTGCCATAAAGACCATTTTGTTTGTCAATGTGATTGTGATGCTGTCAGTTAAGCCTTATTATGTAACAGATACATCCCATTGTGTCAACTGAGGTCTTTACCCCCTAGGGATTGTGTACAGAGTGTAGATAGAGGCTGCTGGACTATACATCTGCATTACTTATTGTTGACTGATTGTTATCCTGTGGCACAGTCTGTCTTTACTATTGTACTACCTGAAGGCATTGGCCTGGACAGGAACATATGTAAACCTTTCCAGACTACTGTATTAATATAACTGTTTCACAGTTGCATTAGTTTGTTTATATGTATGTCAGAGTCTAAACAGCTTTATGACATGGCATATGCAACTGTAATAGTACACAAATAAAGCTTTCCCATGTATGCAAACCTGTGTGGGGTGTTATATCTTTGACCTCTCTGTGGGTATATGTTGCAGGCAACAACTGTCATTTGTATGGATGGCTCATAAAGTGTCCAGTTAGTATGGTGGCAACTGTAGGCATAGTGGGTATTCCGTATTGTGTGCACCTTCTACATATCAGTGTGTGTGTGTATGTGTAGTTACATATATTAATACACATATATATATATATATATATATATATATATATATATATATATATATGTATCTTTGTATATGTGTCTGTGTATATGTACCTTAGGAATGTTGGTTGCTTCGACATTGTACATTCACTATGGTAGCCAGACTATACTGCATGATATATTACTTATACCAGCCTGACATTGTACAGGTGGGATGGAGTACTATAAACATCTTGTGCCCATGTTGTGTCAGGTCTTGGTTATGGGATTTGCAACAGTTAGTATTGTATTGCAGGGCAGACGTGTTTGGCTGTGGGGGGGCATATCTTTACATGTAAGACGTATGTTGGTTGGGCCCCCTCACCCCCATTAACGGTACATGTGGACATATATGTTTTTGTCATGTTCTCTTATATATTGATAGATATATGTCTGTATATACATATATAGATATATATTACATACATATATATATATATATATATATATATATATATACATATATATATATATATATATATATATATATATATATATGGGTCTACTTCTATTCGCTGACAGCCCATTTCACTGAAACCCATTTGGTTGACAGCTCATTTCATTGACAAAAGTATTCAAGGCAAAAACCTGGGTTTTGCCCCCCTCCCCACTGTTGTGCGACTGTGGAGTTGTTATATATAGTTGGGGTGCGGGGTGCAGCCCCCACCTAGAATGTTTGTCGATGAAATGAGCTGTCAACCAAATGGGTTTCAGTGAAATGGGCTGTCACTAATAGAAGTAGACCCATATATATATATATATATATATATATATATATATATATATATATATATATATAGACATATAGCTGTAGACATATAAATCTATAGATGTATATGTATATATATGTATATATATATATATATATATATATATATATATATATATATATATATATATATATATATATATATATATATATATATATACATATATATATATATATATATATATATATATATATATATATATATATATATATATATATATACATATATATATATATATATATATATATATATACATATATATATATATATATATATATATATATATATATATATATATACACATATATATATATATATATATATATATATATATATATATATATATATATATATATATATATATATATATATATATATATATATATATATATATATATATATATATATATATATATATATATATACATATACATCTATAGATTTGTATGTCTACAGCTATATGTCTATAGATATAACATATCTATATATGTATATACATATATATATATATATATATATATATATATATACACACATATATATATATATATATATATATATATATATATATATATATATATATACATATATACATATGTTATATCTATTTATTTATAAATATATATGCAGACACATACATCTACATCTTTAAAATACATTTTCTGTACTGTTGAATGACTGTGCTGGATGATCTGTTTGTGAAAACATCAGGGTTATGTCAATTTGATATGGTTTAGTGGTAAATCCCTTTGGCTATGGTATACATTGTCCTGGGTTTGAGCCTTGCAGAGGTTTTTATTTTGTTGCTGGGAAGAACAAGGGCAGTTGGATACAGAGTGATTAAGGCACTTTTAAGCTGTTGTAAGTTGGTTTGCGAGGAGGTAAGCACTGCTAACTTACGGTTACAATTTCTTATACTGATTTAGCTTCTCAATTGCTTAATCTGTGTAGGCATTGCTTACCCCCATGTAAACAGGCTTAAACCTGCTTACTGCTGCTTAAAAGTGCTTACTCCTGCTTACCCCTGTGCTAATTTCTTTAAAAGAAAAGAAAAAGGGTTGACAGGAAAGTGATCAAAAAGGGGCACAAAGAGGGAAAGACAGTAGGGAAAATAGCTAGGGATATGCAGCAAGGGTGTAGGGAAGGTCCATAGCTGCCCATTTTTTTCTACAGCAACAGCTGTGCATATACACTGAATTTGGAGGTAGATTTGGACACTCAAACCCCTGATACAGGGGTGAGGACAACAATAATATATTGTGATGCCAATTAGACCAGGTTACATGTGTCCAGTGGATACATGTGCGAAATGAACAGCTATGTATGAGGCATGATTTTTTGTGGGGAACAGATTGCCCTTTTTTTCAGTGAGAGTGGGATGTTGGGGAGGGATAGTTGGTATATTTGGGGGGTAGGTTAGGTAGGTTAACAGACAAGACAGACAAGACACATACAGCGGCGGTATATGACACATGTGGGGTGTAAACACTTTGATGGGGAGGGGTTTTGGGAAATCAGAAGCCCATGAGACCCTTAGTGGAAACAATGGGACTGAGGTCCTTACCCATGGACAGTCACCACTGCACCTTCACAGCCCCAAAGGTGGCTGTGCTGGGGGCTGAGTCGGAGAGCTAGGTCAACCCACTAGTCATGACAGGTGGCCCACGAGCTGGCGTAGCAAATCTCAGACCTCCCTGCGGAGCTCGCTATGCACCATGACTCAGATCTGGGTTCCTGTCCGCACATGCTCAATGGGGGTATGAGCCCCATCCCCTGACATGGTTCTACCCAAAGGTGGTGCAGGTCCAATGGACCAGGATGTCATGGGTTGGGCCCCAGATGTGCTGGTGCCAGGTGCCATGGCCAGCTGAGGTGGGACAGGTGCGTCCGTTGGGACCCACATTCCCATACGTGCTATGGTGTTTATGTTTTATCAACATATGTGGGTTAGTAATAGTCAACACATTCCAAGATTATAACAGCATGCATAGTTATTCCCATTAATTCAAACATCAGATATGGAACAGTTGCATAGTAAACAGAACACATGCATATATGGGACCACAGTGGTAATAGCAACAGCATGCAGGTACATTGATGGCACCATGCCACCAATGTTAGAGTATTTCAACATAGTACATGCATAAAAACAGATTTAAATAATTATCAAACAATAGGACATATGTCCCAACATTACAGTGAAGTCATCACATACCAATTGAGTTGGGTATTTAGTGTATTGTTGGAGATATGGTGGGTGGGTGTCAATTAACAACTAGTATATTCCTGTAGTTCGCATTACTTTCCTAGTCAGTGCTGTTATCTGTACCTTACAAGTATTACTACACTACCCTATTGCCTTAGTTTGGACAATGATATGGCTGTCAACAAGTATATACATGAACTGGTTTTACCTGTAGTATACAACTCTTACCTGGTATACCTGTGGAGGAATTGTTTGTTAACACTGACTAACTGTTAATACACATGCTCCCAGATTCCAGGTTGATGTTATGCACATACCTGTCCATCTCCTTTTTCACTGACTCCGGCCTTGTCTTGACCACATGCAGGTGAACTGGGACAAATGTAGACTATTACCCTCGTCAGCCTTTAATGACTTACAACACTCTTATACAGGATTTCCTAGACAGTTAGATTATGTAGCACAGTGTGGGTGACAGTGATGAGTAATACCTTATTATTCAAAGCAACTGCAACACTAACAATGCCATACAATACCAAAGTAAACAGTACCAGTACAGGGTATCACTTTTTTATTTCTGGATGCAGTGTTTGTATCTGACGGACCTGTGGGAGCAATGTTTGTTAGCACTACCTGAATGTGGCCATACAAACTACCAGATTTCACATTAGTGCTATGCACTTACATCTCACTCGTTACTGTACACACTCTGGTCACAGCTTGACAACATGGGGGTGAAGATGGGACATACTTGGCTTATTACTCTCATAACAGTTTGGGGAGTTGCTAGAGTGACAGGTTTGTTCTTATAGATGTGTGACAATCAGTTGTATTGCTTGTTTGCATCCTATACATCTGGGATCATCCCACTAATTTCCCAAGGGGACACAGTGACAGGCAGCAGATATGGGCCAATTTATTGGACATTCTGGACATATCTGTACAGTTGTGGGATATGATTTTGTATGTAGACTACTACCACTCCCAGGATTTGAACCATGGCTGTGTGTGCTAAAAGTACAACAGTTCACATCTCAGTTGTGTGTGCTATTTGGATTTTGTTATCTGGCTTTTCACTGTTTTCTGTCTATGTCTCTCTCAGTTGTACTAGCTGACATCTGGAGATTACACCAGTCATATACAGACATTCCTACACATTTTTTATTTATGTTGCACAGTGAGGGTAATAGTGCTTAATACAACAGTACTATTAAGTGATTGCAAATCTAAATTACTATATGATACCAGAGAAAACATGCAGTACAGCAGTTAGACCTTCCTTGTCTGGCTATTATACTTTTATTTACATACAATGTATATGAGACTCTTCCTGCCATATTCTCTGGTGTATGCAGTACTTGCCTTAAACAATAGAGGTTTTATACAGGCAATTAACTTACTAATACTGTTAGATTTATTTCCTATGACAGTACATGCAAGAGTATTACTAACCTGCCTTGTGTCGCAACCTCTCCAAGTGACATCCATGGGCCTCTTGGTTCACAGACACTCACTTGTCTCTGTGAAGGACATAAGTAGAATATTTAGCCATACCTATCCATAATATAAATGAGCTGGCAATTATTAAACAGGTAGTGGAGTGATACTTACACACTACTGGGACCTCCCCTGTCCTCCTAGCCTCTTGGATCCACTGATCCAAGAGATCCCCCTTTTGCTACTTCAGGTCAGTATAGTGATGCCTGACCTGCTCAGCAGTTCAAGGTATGCCAGTGGCACTGGTGAGGTCATGGGTGGGACTGTCCCAGGCTTCCGCTTTATATCAGGAACCCTGGTACTGGTCCTGTTGCAGTCTCTGCTCATGGTCTTTGACAAGGAGTCCTACCATGAGTCTGGATTCCTGGATGCCCCAATGCTGTGCCCGAAAGCGCACTTCCTCTCCCATTCCAGACATGGTGCCTGCAAGGGGAAGCTACAACCAGTTATGAGATGTATTCCTGCCTATTGGGTTTAAATAGGGCCATTTTCCCACACTTTGCCATGACTGGACAGTTTTGAAAAGGCTGAACTATGGGCTAACCTGCTTACCTAAGACTGACATTGTTTAAAGGGGTATACCAATAGGCAACTTGAGTTAGCTGGCCTACACATTGCTTACACCTACTAAGCTGGCATGTGCAATGATTAGCGTTGCTTAATATTTACTTTGCATTATATTTGCTTTTTGGCATTGATTTATTATTCATTGCATGTTATATATATGTCTGGTATCCATGATTCATGTGTACGTACACTGTATGGGGTCCTTGTGTTTATTAGGGGACTTTAGCACTTTATTACAATTACACTTCACATCTGAGCTTACTGCAGTACTCCAGTTCACATGTTATGTTATGTAGTAGGTTATAGAACATAAGACTGTATATAGATTCTTTTCACATGTTCAGTTTGATTTTACTATAGTAAGGATTTGTTTGGTGATACCTCAGCTTGATTAATTGCTGTGATAGCTTCATGGTTAATTACTGTAACTATAGTGTACCGGGTCCTGGGTTTAAGACCTGCACAGGCTCTTGATTTTGTTTCTGGCCAGAACACCGGCTTTTGCATACAGAGTGATTATGGCACTTTTAAGCACTTGTAAGCAGGTTTGTGTGAAGGTAAGCATTGCTAACCTCCGGTTGCATATGCCTATAGAGAGTTAGCATCAATATTCCTTAACCTGTGTGCGCATTACTTACCCCCACGCAAACAGGCTTAATCCCACTTACTAGTTCTTATATATGCTTACTCCCACTTACTACTGCTTAATTATGCTTACACTTGCTTACTAGTGCTTACTCCTACTTACCACTGCACTAGTTTAGACAGCAATGTCTAATGGTTCTTGGGAAGGTGGGGGATTTGGAAGCTGTATGGAGTTATTCATTACACATTTTACCTTACATTTGTATCCCTGATTCCTGTGTGCATATACTGTATGGGGCACATGTGATTATCTGTGGACATTGCAACATTATGGTACTGACAACTCACATCTGCATTTAATGCAGTACTCCAGTTCACAAATATATATTATTTCATAGGTTATGCAACTAAAAATATTGGTCATAAAGTGATTTGACATAAAAACTGGAATTTGCTGCTGTGGGACTTAAACTGGGAATGACTGTTTGTAAGGCAAATGCTCTGCCTACTACACTATTGCTCTACTGTTTCATTTGCATATATCTTGCTTTTTATCCTCTTATGCCATTTAAGCTGCATTAAAAATAGCTAAGCAATGGGCAAATCCATGCACCTATGGTTAAATTTCATGTGTTTCATAAAAAAATCTTTATATTTGTTGTTTTAACTATTGCTCTTGTACACATTGGGAGATGTTGCTGGAGGTATGCATACACCTACGAGTGGTCTCGATCATTCTTTTTGGACTTGTCTGCTGTTCTTCATTGCAGGGGCATGTATATTCTGAGAGCTCTGCTCTCAGACATGCCCCCTGCACTCTTACATGCTCCGTGTAAGATTAAGAGCTCAGGCAGCGCGCCTTCATAAATATGCATTGCCGCACTGCCATCATGCTCCTAAATGGCGACTTCCGTCCAGGAATAAGATAGTCCTGCACAAAAGGATAGTAAATCTGGGGGAAAGTCTAAACCAACTGTACTAGAAGTTGTCAATATTGTAACAGAGATAAAAATAACTGGAAGTATGATCTTTAGAAAAGGGTAGAAGCAAATGACATAAAAAATGGGAATTGTGGAACAATATATACAGAATAATGTTTTAGAGGAGGAATGAGGCTTAAGGGAAGGCAGGTGCTGAATATGCTATGTAATGTTTGACAGACAATGACTGGTTAGACTATAAGTGATGCATGCTTGCAACTGAAAACATGTCAAAAGGGTTTGTTTTAATTTATATCAATGCATGGAGAACATCAATATCTGTGCAGTGACTGAGACCTGGTTCAAGGCTTTAGAGAGCACCCCTGCATTACCAGGCTATAACTCATACTGCACTTTTTGGCCATCTAGCCTGCACCAGAACACCAAAGGTGGAGGTGTGTCCATATTCATTAAGAATATCCACACCTCCAGGCTAGTTGTAAAGCATAATGCATCCGAGGTTATCCAAGTGCAACTAACTCTAGGCAAAACTGCAATCCAAATTGTAGCTTGCTACAGATCCCCTACAATGCCCCAGGATTCCCTCTCATCTTTTCTTGATATACTGGAAAATATTAGGGTTCAAACAAACACCCTAATAATGGGCGATTTCAACTATCCCACCATTAACTGGGAAAACTACTCATGTACCAACTCCTTCATTCAAAACTTTCTGGAATTCATACATACCAATACCCCGGATCAACTTATCCACACCCCCACCAGGGGCAACAATATTCTAGACCTAGTCATTACCAACATGAGTGACTGGTGTTCCACACCTGAAGTCAACTCCTCATTGGTCAGATCCGACTATAAGCTAATCACACTAGATATCCGCATCCTGCCCCCACCCACCATTAAGAAAACCATGGTAAAAAATTTCTCCAAATCCAACTTCATGCTTCTTAAGACAGAAGTGGTGAAATTCATGACACTCATACAGATGGACAATACAGTTACGACTGCTGAATCCTACATAAATGCACTCTATAAGCACTTACACTAGTGCATGGTTCGTGCTATCCCAAACAGAGCCAAGACACTATCCTCCAAAAAAAGGAAGCCAATCTTGTGGTCCCCTGCCATAAACAAACTCTACAACTGAAGGAAGAAACTGCTGCAAAAGAGAGTAAAATCTCATGAGTGGAGGAGCTCCCTGGTCAGCCTCAGTAAGAAGCTGAGATCCCGTATAAGATCCTCCAAAGATAGTTATGAAAACAAAATTGCCACTGATTCTAAGGGCAACCACAAAGCATTCTATAGCTATGACATGAATCTCAATGGCGACACCCAGATCTGTCTGAGTTACAGCACAATGGCACAAACATTACAGAACCAATTGATATTACCAACATCCTGGCAGATAGGTTCAGTACTAACTTTACCCTCCTCTCACCCCCTAAAGAGCCCATATTTATACAGGAAGAATGGAGAGTCCCTGTAATCACATCTATGCAGGTAAAAGCTGCACTCTCTAAAACCAAAAACACAGCATCAATGGGACCAGACAACATCCCAGGCTGTGTTTTACATGAACTTCAGAACAAACTGGCTCCCCACCTAAGCATCATGTTCAGTCATAGTCTCACGTCAGGCTTTGTGCCCACTGAATGGCACACAGCAACAGTTAGCCCACTCCACAAAGGGGGGAGCCACCACTCATCCTGGGAACTATCGCCCTATTAGCCTGACAAGCCTGGTCTGCAAGGCCATGAAACGTATCATCATGAAACTCATAAACAAAGACATTGGTAACTTCCAAACTCTGGACCCCACCCAGTTTGGGTTTGTGAAAGGCAGATCATGCCTTCTGAACCTGCTCGACTTCTTTGATACAGTCACCAAAGCCATAGACGAGAGTAAGGTTGTTCTCACAGCCTATCTTGACCTTGCCAAGGCTTTCAACACCATCCCCCATTCTGGAAATATAGCTAAACTCACTAGGTATAACTCCTTACATCACAAGATGGGTTGCCAACTGGCTCACTGACAGAACCCATACTGTAAAGGTTGCAGACTCCAAATCTGACTTCAAACCAATGACAAGTGGAGTACCACAAGGTTCAGTCCTGGGACCTCTCCTGTTTCGTATCTACTTCTCTGAAGTAAAGGCTAACACAGAAGGCCTCTGGCTAATGAAGATGACTGCAAACTAGGAGCCACAGTTGAGTCCCCAAATGATGTGGACATCTTACAGAAGGGCCTCACTGACACAGATGCCTGGTGTCAGAGTCATGGCCTCATGCTCAATGCCAGAAAGTACATTGTCATCCCCTTTGGTAAAAACTCTGTACCCATGAACTATCACATAAACAGCAGTCTACTTAATGCTGAATGTGTGATAAGAGACCTTGGGACCCAGGTGGACAGTGGTCTCACCTTTGATAATCACATTGCCACAGTAGTCAGGAAATCATTCTATGTGGCACACCTCATCACAAAAGGGTTCTCATCCAGGAAAAAAGAGGTCATTAGACCCATTATAGAGTACAACACCCCTTTTGGAATGTACCTCACAAGACATCTGCAGCAGCTGGAAAGGCCATAGAAGTACCTCACAAAGAGGATTACTGGCCTCAAACAGATGCCCTACACTGACCATCTCAAAAATTTCCAGCTTTACTCCGTATCATATCGCCTACTCTGAGGTGATCTCTGCCTAACATATAAAGTTATGTTAAACCCAGAGCTGTTGGACATGCTACACCTAAAGAATTCCCAATCCCTCCGAGCTACATGCTCTATGGACCTAAACCTTGCCACCACGATAAACAGGACATGCTGGAGGGATAGATTTCTGTCCCAGAGACTTCCCATACTCTGGAACAAGCTACCCATCTATGTCAAGCAAAGTTCCTCATTAGCACTCTTCAAGAAAAATCTTGATGAGTGCATGGGAAATAGGAAATTCACCTCTGGGATCACTTCTGTGGCTCTGCTTGACAGGAGCACAGGAAAATAACTTTCTTGGGTGGCGTAAGCCAGGGAACCTTGTTGGCTAGGCTTACTTAGGCCCTTGGGGCGATAGCCTAGTACCTACCTATGAACCTATGATTTTCAATGTCATAAGTGATAATTTAATAAAGAAAAAACAAAGCCCCTTAAATAGATGCAATAAATCATAACAACCATACAAGGGGAATCTAAGACTATTTTTTGGAATAGATTAGATGCCAGCAGGAATTTCTCTAAAGAAATAAAACTAGAAACACAGAAGAAAAGAAGAAGTTGCAGCCAAGTCAAATAATGTCAACAGATTCTTGGTTCTTTCATGAAAGGCAGTAAGAAAATAACAAATGTGGTAGAAACAGCAGTTATTAAAGTGAAGTAGAAGCAGAAGAAACATGAGCAGAATAAAAAATATCCAGTTAAGTCAGCCAAAAGGAAAAGAAACATGTTACTTTCAAATGCAGGAATGAAATAGTAAACCTTGGAAAAACAGCGTTCGGATTTGAAAAACAGAAAACAGAAATTGCCTTTGAAATTTAATACAGGAAGGGCAATTAGTCTCAAAGGTTCATATTAGAATATTAGGCTAACTGCTCCAGTAGGCCTTTATAAGTCTAGAAAATGATCCCATTAGTTACATTTTCCAGTGCCTAATTCCACAGTCTATATTTATATACTACCCATAAGATACTGATTAGTTGTGGGCAAAACTGATTGTTTCTGTGGATAACATTGATTATTTATAGGTGACATTGTGCGAAGGGCATTTAGGTACAACCTCCATCCATAATTAGCACAGGGGGAGTCCTGGGAAAAAAAATCATCATTCCCATCTATAGATCCAAGTTACACTTGAAAAGGGACAGTGATGAACTTTTTTACATTGAGTTGGAGTTGGATTGTCAAATCCTTGGAATGAGTATTTCTGATATCATTTGACTTGCAGATGTTTAGTAGGTCTATCAGTCTTGGGTCAGAGGATACCTTATAAGCCACACACAGGTCCCCTCTCAGGAGTCTGTGGTATGCAAATACAGTGACAGTTCTTTAATGCAGTCCTTGTAGTACTTATATTTTAGACTTTGTATTTCAGTAGCGACGAACCTCTGTGGGCATCATACCTTACAACTGTCAAGATTTTCGCAGAATGTCCAGATTTTTGGCTCATATTTTTGGTCTGTTCCTCGTAAAATTTGTGGTTTTCTGAAAGTCAGTTGGATGATCTCAGGATTGAAGTCACTAAATAATGACATACATTTGAGTTTTAGACTTCATATCCTTCAGAATATGTATGTTAAAATAAATCCTGTTACTCTAACAGCTTTCTAAGTTTACAAGAGCAATATTTAAAATATGTCCCTATTTTTTACCTTTGCCCCACCCTATTTCATTGGGCTTTGTTCAGATTTCTTGCACTAAGAGGTTGAGAGGTGTGGTGGGCATTCAAGTTGTTGTATATACCTTGTTAGATGCGTGTTACAGAGGACATTCTATTCAATGTCTGGCCTGATGAGAGCAAAGGAGAACAATGACATCCCTAGACCTGGAGGATATCCCTTTGTTTATAAGCTGTGCGATATAGAAGGACATTCTTAATATTTTTTTTTTAATTTCTCCAAGTCTTTTGGGTTTCTAATACGGTGACGGGAATGAACCCCATTCTTAATTCAAAGTATGGTTAAAGTTCATGAAAGTAGTATTGTTTCAATCTTTGATGTTAGCCAAAAGTGCTCTTAGCAGCACCCGCAATGTGCCTAGTAATGACTCCTTCTGCAGTTCGTATGGGATTACATGGATTGGTAACATATCTAAATATGATTGTAAATTATTTTTTAAAAGACCCGTTCTCCTACTTGTATTGGAAATGTCTGGGCATCTCTCTTCCACATTGCTCTTCTTTCTGCCTGCAGATCCTGGTATTTTTTTGACTTTATGTGTCTCTGCATGTAAGACAATGTAGTCCCTGGGTGTAGCAATTTCAGAAATCAATGCTACTTTTGTCTTCTTTTCATGGACTATTATATCTGGTTTTCTCACATCCATTTTTTAACTGTTGGTAGTGGGTGATCCCATGTGATATAAATGTCATCATGTTCTATGATGCTTTGTGGCTCATGTTTCCACTGTTTTTAAGCCACTTCAATACCATAATGCTTGCACAATCCCCAATGCAACAGTCTTGCCACATTATTATGCCTTTCAGTATACAATCCTTCTGCCATTAGTATATCACAACCAGCTACAAGATTTGAGACTGTTTCCAGTTCTGTTTTACAAAATCTAGATTTGTCTGTTTCGCCCACATGTGCATTTGATTTTGTAAACCAACATGTCGGCAGCCCACTATTTTGGGCTGTCAATATTAACCTTTCCTTCTTTTGTTTTAAATTCACCTCTGCTTAGCCATTCCTGAGTTTGATCCTGATCAACATAAGGTTGTTACAAGAGTTTTCTATAGTCGCAGCTATATTTATACATTTTCCACATTTCTTGCCCTCTCATCTGATCCTTTACCTTATATTCTGTCTTTTGTTTTTTTTTGCACATTCATTTGCTGCCTGATTTTTTACCTACTTCTGGTTTAATTTCCATTCCCACATGACGCTGATATGCTTCTGCTACACTATGCAGGGAAGTCATCTTACACTTTTCTCCTCATGTTTAAGAACTTTCACTACATTTGGGTCTGATAAACTCAATAGATATGCCTGCAGTCCCACGATTACAGATCTATACATGTAATCAGTTTCAAGGAGGCCCATACCTCCTTCAGAATGTGGGATATATAATCTTGTTATGCACTGATTTGTATACATTATTTGATGAGCATGAAGCATCCTTACATTCTTACTACTGTGGGCATGTTGGTTGAATGTTAGGTTTCTGTCGACAAATGTTTCCAAATCCTGAACTATGGGATCAACCCTTAGGGTTGTATTATCAATGTTACAATTTTCTGAGGGGTGGTGGCCTTCCCCAAAGGATACAATCATGCATTTTTAGGTATTTAGATTTAGTCCATTGCTTTTTTACCAGTTATTTGTTTGGTACAAAGCTTTCTGCAGAATGGCTGAGTCATTTGGGGATTCAGTGACTGCTCCCAACTTGCAGTCATCTCCAAACTTTGTCAGCAAGAGAGCCTTGGTGTTTGCTTTTACCTTCACTACCTCTTCTTCAGAGAAGTAGAAGCTAAAGAGAAGTTTCAGTACTGAGTCCTACGGAAATCCACTGGTGACTGGTCTTTTTTGGAGGTAGTTTCTGTATCATGACCTCTCAGGTCCTATATGTGAGCTAGTTGGGAATCCAATGGGTGATACAGGAGTTTATTCCCAAGTCGATAAGCTTCTCCACTATGCATGACTGAGGTATTGTGTGAAAAGATTTGGTCAGATATAGGCTCATGGTTTGCATTGTCTTGTCTTTATCCATTGCCTTGGTGACCTTTTCAAAAAAGTCAACTAGATTAAGTAAGCAGACCTGCCTTTTATAAACTCAAACTGAGATGGGTCCAGGGTTAGGAGGTTCCCTGTGTCCTTATTGATTAATTCCATGATGAGTCCTTCCATGGCCTTACAAACAAGGCTGGTCAGACTTATGGATCGATAATTACCTGGGTCAGTGGATGGCTGTCCTTTTTGCAGGGGTATGACCATTGATGTCCTTCATTCACTTGATACAAACCTTGTGTGCAGGCTGATGTTAAACAGCATTGTTTGGGAGCAAATAAATCATGATTCATGCTATTTAAGATGTGTCCAGGATATTGTCACGCACAGTGACGCATTATTCCTGGCCTTTGACAGTTCAGTGCCTTCAGTTTCCCTGTAGGTGGTGCTATTCACAATCGGTTCAACACATTACTATGCAGAGTTCTTGAGGTTATGGACATAGCTAAAGAAGGCTTTATAATTGTCCTTAGAATGAGTGGCTATCTTTGCCTCAAACTTAGTATTTGTGGTTTTTGATTAATATCCTGAGTTGCTTATTTATTTTAATGATGATAGATCTATCCTGCTGTGGGTTACTCTTCTGATAATTTGCTGTGATTATCTTCTTGTTAATGTAAAGCTTGTTTATGTCGTGGTTCCACCAGAAATGTTTGTTTTTTTGGGGTTAGTCCTCTGCTTTCTCCTATAAGGTACAGCTGTTCCTATGCAGCTGTTGGCATGCTGGTGCAAGATAATGGTATATGTTTTTACATCCTCAGTGGAGCTTAATGAGCTTAATGAGTTTGGTGGGGCATTTGAAGCCTGCCTGAGTATCACTCAGAGGTAGGAAATGTGCCTTAGAGAAGCTTCTAAAGATTATAGGGGCTACTAGGATCTCAGGTTTCAATTTTATTTCAAGGGACAAAGTTTTAGGGTTTAACCTGATGACTGATGATGATACGCAAGTGATAGAGCACATTTTCTCCATATTAGTAAGGATAAGGTCAAGCATATTTGTGGCTCTAGTGGTCACACTCCCTAGTTATTCCAGATCATTGCTATCAACAGAGTCAGTCAATATCTCTGCTTGCACACTAATGGTGGTACTAGTTTCCCAGTCTAAAGTTGGATATTTAAAGTCACACAAGAAAATAGTATTGGGTTAAATGCTGAATGACTCCAGTTGTTGTACATGGGGACTTTGACTATGTTGGGTCATATAGAAAGCTCTATAACTGGTTACAATGTGGTAAGGGACTTTAGTGTTGGTGAGTTAGACATGAAGAAATTCTAATGCATCTTGCTGCTTAACCATCCTAGTTGTAAGGCCCTTCCTGATAAACATTGAGACACCTTCACCTTTTTCCCCTCCTGCATAGTAGCTGGCCTAAAGGTGTGGAAGGCATTACAGTGCTACACAGCCAGAGTACTCTCAATTGATTTAGACCATGTCTCAGTCGCTACTGTCTCAAGCAGGAGTCTGTTTATATAATGATAAAAAGTAATACTGCAAGACTTAGAGACAGTTGATGATGCTATTGTTGGCTTGAAAACAAAATGTCAGAAACAAAGAGACTGAGATTAAAACTAAGAAATTATTCACACTTCTATTTGTGTCCATGAAGTAGTTTAAGAAGTCACTTCCCTAAAGAAAAAGTGCTAACAGTTGGTCCAGCTAATAAAATAAAAGAAATAAAAATGAGTTAATAAAGTAAACAGCTTGAACTTACCCATGAGGTATTTGAAAAGGTCCCATGTAAAGAGATACAAAGGTGAAAGAAAGATGAAATAAATGTGATGACTTAGCAGATACAAGATTAATAAATAAATTTGAAATAGAAATGTTAAAGCAACAAACACATTACTAGTCTACAGGAGGGAGAGTAAAGAAAGTTAGCTCGCAACATGAATGAAACCAGCCACTAAGGGTAAAATCTGGAGGATAAAAATAAAATTCAGAGTGAAATGCATTTGGTCTATTTAATTACATGACACAAACAGTAAACTAAAGCAATATGAGCAAACACTTGCTTTTCAAACTGAGCTGATGCAAGAAAGTCAAACTGTAAAACAAGAACAGGTAAATAGATCAGACAAGCAGAGTGTGTCTAAAAGAGAAGCAAAATTTAAGAAAAATTCACCCCCCCTCCCCCATATAAGGCCAGTAGAGGAGAGACATTCATGTCCTAAACACTGTAAAGACAGGTAAACAGAACTGTGCTATTGCCCAGAGCAGTGAGCATGACATTGCTGTGGAGCATATGTTGGCAGTTACTAGAGCTGGAAAAAACAATGCCTTTTAACCAAACTTCCAGTACACAAAGTATATCACATATGGTTAATCCTGAACATAGTCCAGTTACAGAGCCTAAACTAATAGCCCCATACCTGGGCCTGGCATAATTCCTTTTTCAAAATGCATTTTAAAAAAAAAATAATTGAAACAAGGAGTACAAGAAACAAGGCTACCATCTTCTCTTGCAAAAGGAACAGAAAAAAGCTTTCCATGAAAGGAATATCAGTGAATAAGCCAGAACATGAAAAAGAATTAATGATCAAGATAAGAAAATGTCCGTAGTGGTTAAGTTGTTTACCTTACAGACACAAGGTGTAGAGTTTTCTCTAAGCCTTTTGCCTATATTGAAAATGCTTAACACCTTTACTGTTGGTTATCACTGTCGATTGTACTTTACTAGGTGTTCAATATCCTAAGATTCTTCAGTACTCACTGTATGATTTTCTTATCTGACCTTTATTTATTTTGTATGTCAATTCTTCTATTTGTTACTGCACTTCATGAAATAATAGTTTGTAGTTTATGAACTGAACTATGTATGTTGGAGGTTTTCTCCCTTGGCCTCTGCTGAAACTGGGATTCATGCCCATTCGGACTTTCCCAGTAAACAAATGCCAAATAAAAATAAACTAATAAAGATACCATATGATAGTGGTCATAATAGCAAAGGCATATCAAGGTAAGAAATGTCTTAACTTCATGAAAACAGTGTAATTCCACAGCTTACTAAAGCTTAAACTCAGATGAGCAACTCTGAGCATGAGCTATAGCAAGTTGTACGATCTTTAAGAGAGAAGCTCTTATGTATAGAGCTCAGAAAGATGCCAGTCTATGCCAATCTCAAGATAATTGGGTAGAAATTTCACTGTAATCAGTGTAAGACCTATTCTGAGAAGATATATCTCACCCGATATCATTGAATTCTGAATTCATTGAATGCTGTTGTGCATCTTCCAGTAGAAGCCTGGAAAAAGTAGTAACAACACGCAAGCCAATATATTGAAGAAAATACTGCAGAAATGTGTGGATAATTTAGTGGCATTTTTAATATCTAAAGCTTCACTTTAGTTGATTAATAAGAAACAAAATAATATAGAGGAACAAATGGCGTTCTTACAAATGAAATAAATGCATCTTGCAAAAGAAATAAATGCAGCCCAAAAAATAAATCAAGAATTGAACACCAAAGTTAATAACTATGAAAAGGAGTTGTCATCTGACTTTCATGAAATTGATAGTCTTAAGATGCAGAAAGAAGAATTGACCAATCTGGGGAAACAAGAAAATGATGGGCAGAATATATATGTTAAGAAGACTTACTATATGAATGAGGCATTTAAGAATTACTACACAGCAGAGAGGTGCTATCGTGAAGCAAGACAAAGGATATTATTTAAAGGCACCAGGTAAACATAAGCAAGAACAGAAATGAACTACAAATGTCAAAAAGAAAAAACTGTGAAGGGATGAAGAACGATTTTTTCCCAACAGGTCAAGTTCATACCCGAACTACTTGAAGTTAGGGAATTCAAACCAACATCCAGGAAGTTTTTCACTCGTATGTCAACAATAAGAATGCCAGAAACAACATTTTTTTTCCAGAGGAATCCTGACCTAGTATAAGGACTTGTGCTCACAGTAGAGCCTTCATCTGATGTACTGGGAAATGGCAACCAGTTGAATATTCTAAAGAGGGATGCAATGTTTCTATTTCTGAGGAAATATTGAGGAGCAGTTGTATAATAATGATAAAAAAGAAATTGTGAAAATAAAAGTACTGTTTATGACTACAATGCTTCAAATGTTCTTGGCTTGCACATTTACCTAGAAAATGTTCCACACTGTTTTTTGACATTTAGTCTAATGAATGCATCACTATTATTAGAAAAACTCTGCCTACAGTGTCTATTGTTAGAGATACTGTGCTAAGTATACCAAGTAATGTACGCATTGTACTTCAATCTATGTATAATACTGTATGTTATGTACATTATTAGTCACAACAGGCATAATGGATAAGATCTTCATCTCCCATGCACAAGGTACAAGGTTTGATCTTGACTTCTAGCCAAAGCCTGGAGTTTGATGTTTTCCCTGTATCTTTGTGAGGTTCCTCCCAGCTCAAAAACATGCTGAGTGTTTCCATCTCAAATTCACATAAGAATTGAGTTCTGGTCAGCAGCACAACTCCAGGTGGTGTCTATCAGGGGAAGAGTTGTATAGACCAACTATTTTGGGAATCAACTATGGTGCACAGTATTCTCTAGCTAGGGGAAGATGGATCACAGACTGCACACTATATCATAGCTTGTCACTGGGTGAAGTAAAACATTTGCTGTAGGTGACTGGGTCATGTTGACTAATACTGCCATAAATGACCATGAGTATTTGCTAATGTTAAGTGGCTGAGGATCCATCCTACTCTGACCTGTGCAGGGACCCATGCTAATAATGAAATGGGTCTATGATCCCCTATTGGCCAGGATGTGCCTACCAAAATACCAACAGTCCTGGGTCAATAAGCTGTTGGCTGGCAAGTTGAGGGAAAGCTGGAAGAAAAAAAATCAACCAGCCAAACAAGAACTAAGGACTGATATATTCAATATAGGCACTTGATAGGATGCAGCTATGAATGATGTGATGTTAAGGAGGAAGCTGGATGTCCTGTGTATCCAGGAGACAAGGTGAAAGGGCAGTGTGGCAAAGCCACTTGACTTGGGATCCTGAGTGAACTATTCAGGAGGAAGGCAGACTAGAAATAACGTGTGAAGTGTGGTGAGGGAAAGCTTTCAGAAGAAAGTGAGGAATGTCATCAGAATTAGTGATAGACTCATGGCAAATCAGGTTCCAGTGTAAGGACAGAGTGGTGAACATAATCTCACCCTATGCCCCACAGCAGGATAGTGATGGTGAGAATAATAGTGCTTTCAGGCAGCATTTGCAAGACCTACTAGATAAAGCAGAACAGCATGAGTTGGTGTTGATAATGGGAGACCTGTTTGGGACAGACAGAACTAACTGGATATAAGGACTGCATGTATCCACATGGGTGGGGCAACTGGAATAAAGAAGGAGAGGCTATTCTAGACTTATGTTTGGCAAAATGGCTTTGTAGTAGCCAACACATGGTTCAGAAAGACAGACAGTCACAAGATCACATGCAAGTCAGGTAGGCCTCCTACTGTCAAAAAAGGGCATTGGGGTAGAATCAGCAGTTGCAAAGTCACCCCCAGTGAAACAGTCAGCTTGCAACATAAACCAGCTCCAAGCAGTGGGCAGAGAATGAAATACACATCTCAGGAAGAAATAGATGGAGTCAAAGAAGAATGACAGTGCCTCAAAACAGCATGTTTAAGGTCTACAGAATAGATATGCAGCCAAGCCAGGTATTGAAACAGATTGGTGAAGAAATGCAGAAGTCCAGAAAGTCATCAAGAGAAAGAAGGAGTGTAGAAAAAGTGGGAGAGGAGAGAAAAGATGGGCCAAGCTAAGAAGGAATACTAGTTACATAACAAAGAAGTTAAGAGAGCAGTTGCAGTAGTGAAGAACAAAAGTATCAAAGACTTTCTACCAGCTTCTGGTAAGTGAATCAGTAAAGGGCACAAATAAACTCTGTTAGGTTGCAAGGCAAAGACAAACAATAAAGAAGATACTCATCAAATACCCTTCATGAGGGATGCCAGCAACAACATACTCTCTAGTCCACAGGACATCAAAGGCAGATGGAAGGAGTACTTCCAGCAGTTTCTGAATGAAGAAAATCCCACAGAAGCTGTACTGCCCAGATACACAGTCTACAATGAAAGAAGAAGAGGAGCCCGACCTAGAAGTGGTAAGAACAGCACCGTGGAAAATGGAGTCAAGGAAAGCAGCAGACTCATATGAAGTCATGGCAGATATGATCAGGATGATGGGTGAGCTAGAGGAGAAATAGATACCAAGGGTATTCACGGCAGAATGGAAAGAAAAGTGTATCCCAGGTGACTGGAGAATAATCATACTAGTGCCAGTGTACAAGAACAAAGTGGACATTCACAACTGTGGGCAGTACAGAGGTAATAAACTCCTGTCACACTGCATTAAGGCTCTGAAGAGGGTGATTGACAAGTGAATATGTAGTGTAGTAGAAAGTAAAATGGTGGATGAGCAGTTCAGATGCAGCACAACCGACAAAATGCTTGCATCAAACAGATGGATGAGAAGAAGCTAAAGCTGAGGAAAGAGTCCAACTGGGCTTTCCTAGATTTGGCATATGACAGAGTCCCAGTAAAGCTGATTTGGGCAGTCCTGAAATGATCTGAAGTCCCAGAAACATTGGTAGAATCTGTGCAGGTTATGTACAAGAACCCAATGACATGAGTGCAAACTGTGTTCAGCCCCACAGAGTGGCTCTCAGTGAGACTGAGTGTGCATCAGGATTTAGCTCTAAGTCCACTGCTGTTCTTACTGGTGATAGATTACACTAGCAAACAGGTATAATGGGAGAGATCAGCAAAGTTGTTGTGTACAGACAATGTGGCACTACAGGTAGACTCTGAACAAAAACTTCTGCAAGGGATAATGGAATGCAATGCAAAACTAAGACACATGGATGAAACTGCGTACAGCTAAGACAGTTGTAATGGCAACAAATGGACGAAGCAGAAGAAGCTGAGAACTGAGATAGAAGGGAAAATAGTGGAATAGGTTAACAGCTTCAAATACCTGGGAGGGGTGGTTGAGAAAAACAGAAGTCTGAATGTGAAGAGCAAAACTAGAATCAGAGGGGCTGCAGTGAAATGTCACAGGATACGGAGGTAGTGTATTACAAGAAGAATGCCAAAAAAGCTAATAAGTAAGGTGTACAAAACTATAGTGTGACTATTACTACTGTGTGGTACAGAAACCGAGGCAGTAGAGGCAGTGCAGTTGAGGAATGTAGAGATGATGGAAATTAAATGCCTGAGATGGGTGGTAGGATGCACATGATGGACAGATAAATGAATGAGGACAAAAGAGCAGAAGACAAAGCAGCTCCAATTACAGAGAAGGTCAAATAAAACAGGTGGTTTGGTAGGAAGACAATCTGGTGAAGAAGATTTGGAACAGGCAAGAAGAAGGGAAGAGGAAATGAGGGAGGTCAGTAAACAGATGGATTGTGTGGAAGAAGACCTGCAACAGTCAGGCATGACTAGCCATAGGTAGTGAGGTCAGTACTAGTCCTGCAGGAAATTAAGTGTAACAGAAAGAAAGAATCAACTTTTTCTTAGCATGCAACCTATTTAATAAAATAATATAATATCATATAATATAATATAATATAATATAATATAATATAATATAATATAATATAATAAAATGGCTGCATGCTTTTGACCACATACGTCAACTGGACTTCATCAGAACCATCATACCTAAGAACCCAGATGTTTATATAATGAATTAAAATTTGAAATTTAAAATATGTCATGTGTGACACAGTACCTTGTGCTATTTACATTTTCTTAAAGTAATAACAGCTGATAAATGGAATACATAAATCTTTAAAATCCATCATCTCTTTTATAAAACCAACAATTGAAAACACATTCAAAGAACATGTCCTTATAATTTAGCAGCTCTTAATTTTACTACACTGCTTATAGAGATGGTATCATTCATTCTTAGTGGTGTACTAGCATTAAGCCTAATCTGCCATAAACGTTCCCTATACTCTAGTTTATATTTTCCCAAGGACCACCTCTTGGGTTCACAGAAACTTTTTCTAAAATAAAAAAGAAAAGTTTTTTGCTACCATCACATTTTTCCTTGTGCTTGTAACGTGCTTTGTTATTGTTAAAGTTAGCAATATCGTAATTATGTTCATATATTCTCTTTTTCAACCTGTGTGCTATCTTTCCAATGTAACATGCTCGTAGAAATCGCATAATGCCAAGTAGACCACCCCTGTTGTATTATAGTCACATTGTTGTATGATTTGAATTCAAAGTTAATAGTGTTAAGTTTCAGTGTTACTCTCTCAAATATGTATTTGTAATGGGGGCACCTTCCACATTTTCTTGTATAGTTAGTAGATCTGTCCCCACTACTGAATTTATTTCCTGGCTCTAGTTTTTCTTTGATGTTCAAATGCCTCTTGTATATAAAATGAGGCTTATTCCATAGTGCATTCTTGCAGATGGCATCATATTCAATACATTGCAGTTCTAGTTTAATATATTCCTAACCCAGCCACTTTCACCTCCGTACATAATAGCCATAGTAAGTTCATAATTGTCTGTATCATTGCTTCCTTTATTCTCACCATGCTTTTGTAAAGAATCATTACTTAGGAGGGGAAAATATCTTATAATTTCTCTTTTTTACAAGGTCATCACTGATCTCATTTAAAAATGTTGAGGGAGACCTCCATCAGTGAACATTTTGCATAAATGTTCAATTTCTAATAAAAATAAATTATCCCAAGAAATAAGTCTTGACATACAAACCATCTGGCCCTTAACTAGGACTCTTTTTTGACACATGGGATGGCTACTGCTGAAATGTAAAAAAAATGTTTGAGTAGGTGGGTTTCCTGAACAATAAGTTCACATCTCAAAAGTCATTGTTATGGTAAAATCCACAAAATGGATAGAATCATATGAACTTGGAGATGTAAACCTCAAAAAATTAATGGTAGAATTTAGGTAGCCCACAAATTCATCAAATTGTGAATTATTATCCTTCCAGATAATGAATACATCATCCAAAAATCTTAGAAATTTGACAATACATTGCATGCAAATAGATGTAAAGACATTTTGCTCCAAGTGCCACAAAACTATATTTGCATATAAAGGGGCACAAACAGCACCCATTCTAATACGCTTTATTTGCCTAAAATATTCTCCTTCAAAGAAAATATAATTATTATTTAAAATAATTTCCATAAAGCTCCACGTTATTGTGATCTCATGATTTTTAGACTCTTAAGATCAATACATGCCTCTCTAAACCAGTCAAGGCAACAGGATGGTAACTAACCATAAATGTTTTAAGATTTATAATTACAGTGACCTGAAAACTGCATTGAGACATTATGATTTTTTTCAGTAAAGGGTTCACATTTGTGCACACGGTTAAAACTGATATTAGTGAATTGTCGATTGATTTGGCTTTGCTGGTCCACTGCTGGGCAGCTAATCAACTTCCAATTACCTGAGTTACAGATGGGACAACATCCCTTCTGTGCCTTGTATGCAAGCCAAGAGAATTCAAACTTTGAGTGAATATGTTCAGTTTAATGTTTCAAAGGATGACCATCTATAGTCTACAGTTTAAAAGTTGAACAGTTTGTGGCAGGCACAAGAAAGTATGCCCAAAGACATCTGAGAGCTGCAGGATCAATCTAGTTCACTCAAATCACAAACATGTCACCAGACTGGAGGTATCTGCATACAAACACTACATTATTGCAGACTCTGGGATACTGATATTCCTACCTGCATGAATGTAATGTTCATAGATATTTAGCCACTAGACACATATAATTTTTCTTGATACAGTATTAACCAATGCATTAGCTCAGGTCACTTCATTTGAGTTGGAGGTGACAATGTAATGTGAATATCATTGGCTTTGGGTCTAGCTTTGAGTTAACCCTGCCAGAGGTGTAAGCCTGAAAGAAAGAGTTTTGATTGGTTAATTTAACCCTGTTACTCAAGGGAGTCATACACAGACAGACACACACACACACACACACACACACACACACACACACACACACACACACAGACACAGACACACACACACACACACACACACACAACATAAGCTAAAGACAGTCTGTTTTTTTTCAGTTAGTTTGGAGGAGCTAGAGAAATTTAAAGAAACAGAGTGAGAGTAGGTTAATTCCTGAAGTGCTTTGTGCTACCCGTTTACATTGAACTTAAACAAGTTACAGGGGTTTACTGGATTTGACTCTAAGTAAAGCTATAAATCCTAAGTTCTGTGTATTGCCTAACTTAACAGGAAAGATGTTTTTTTTTCCTCATAATAATGCAGACACAAGGAAGACTGCTCCATGTTGTGGAGTGTGGGTCACATATGGCTGCAAGGATGTCTAAAGTGGAAGGCATTAAATGTAATCAGAGAGCTGGGGTGTTTTTTTGTACTCTGGTGATACAGTGTAAGAAGTGATATATGTGGTCTAGAGAATGGCTTGTGCTGTTCAGAGGTCAGAAGAAAAAAAAACAGAAAGTACTATGATGACTTTGTCTAAAATGTTTTGAAATTGCTTAAAGCAAGAAACACTGTTTTAAGTTTCTGAGACAACAAAAGCTTCCTCTTGGTTTGACTTGCTAAGTTTGGTTACTATCTTTCGAAAATCAAGCACTTAAAAGGATGTAAATAAACCAATTTTTTTGTTAAAATGGACTGCAATTTCTGTTTCCTATAGGTTAATAGTATCAGATTACAGAATATATGAGTGTATGTGCACGTTTGTGTGTGTGTGTGTGTATGTGCGCGTGCATGCATGCATATGTGTGTGTGTGTGTGTGTGTGTGTGTGTGTGTGTGTGTGTGTCTCTCTCTCTCTCTCTATATATATATATATATATATATATATATATATATATATATATAGATAGATAGATATATGTGCATGAATCTACTTCATATCATCACATACCAAATCAGCGAACCACATAACGTCAAGACTAAAATGCAAAAGTAGATAATCAATGAAACCTTATAATGGAGAATGTTTACAACACTGAAACACTACTACCCATGTGCCAGCCTAAACACTTACAAATGTTACAAAACAATAAAAAATAACCACTAAACAGACTACTATACACTTCACAATGTTTTTTTCAGGGGGCTCCTTCCCCCTGCACTCCCCCCATGTGGGGGGCTATGTCACCCACACCCCCCAGAATTTATATATACCATCTCTAAGATCGCACTACAGTGGGGAAAAGGTTAAATGTCCTGATCCACACTGTACCGTGATCTCCACCAACAATCCTTGCAACAGGTAAATTATAATAAAAACCTTAAAACCTTTAAATTTACCTGTTTACCTGCATAGTAGTATTTCAGTGTTCTGAAGTTTCACTTATTAGGAAGTTTGCTGTTTTGGCCTTGATGTTCTGGGGTTCGCTGTTGGTATATGATGATTTGAAGGGGATATATACATATATATATATATATATATATATATATATATATATATGTGTGTGTGTGTGTGTGTGTGTGTGTGTGTGTGTGTGTGTGTGTGTGTGTGTGTGTGTGCGTGTGTGTCTGTGTGTATTTATGTGCATCTCTGGGCGTGTCTCTCTCTTTCTCTTTCTGTCTATATGTATGTATGTATATATATATATATATATATATATATATATATATATATATATATATATATATATATATATATATATATATATCTATACATATGTGTGTGTGTATATGTAAACACACACACACGGTGACACTCAGTCAGATGAGTTGCAAATAGTCACATAGTTGTTTTGCTGCATTACACTGAAGTCCATTTCATCAATGTATGCAGATCATAAGCCCTGTGTAACTCACTTGTTATTAGCATGAGTTATGGTACAGTGTGCGCTTTGTCTGAGGCTGAAGGCAGTCAGATAAGGGAATATGCCTTTTCCCCCTCTATATGTAATCTCATAGTTAATATATTTAAGGAAGCAGAGATGTGGAAGCACAGGCTCCCGGAAGTGCGAGTTGAGAGGGCTTATTTTTTAAGTTTTTGAGTAGGAGGATTAGTTTCGCTTAATTGGTTTTGGTATACTGAATATTCAGCTGAGTGCAGCTCATCTATCTTTCTCTCTCTCTCTCTCTAAATATATATATATATATATACATACATTTGATATATCTATACTATATATATATATATATATTATATCTATATCACATGTATCATTATTTTTTCAAATATCTTTACTTAATTCTCATATTTGAAACAATGTCATAGGTACACATATATTAATCGAAAATAAAAAAAACATAATAAATGTTTTTCATTTTTACACATTATACAATAATGTTTTCTTTCTTAATAAATATCATTAACTCCAACATCATGCAAATTGCTCGATTCATGCCTTCCCTTAAACCTTGCTCCTCCCTCTGAACATTTTTCTTCATGTATTTCTCCCATAAATCCCATTTATTTCCATGTAATCTACTTCTTATCTTCGCTAAACATATCACCTCTAGTTCTCTTATCTCCTTTATAGGTTCATAGGTTGGTACTAGGCTATCGGCCCTAGGGCCTATGCAAGCCTAGCCATAACAATTCTCTGGATGTTTCTTCTCACATTATTTACTTCTCCAGGCCTCTGTCTAGCAGGGCGACTGACATGATCCCTGGGGTGAATTTCCTATCTCCCATCCAATCATCAAGGTTCTTTTTGAAGAGGGCCAATGATGCGCTCTGCTTGATATGTATGGGCAGTCTATTCCAGAGTATGGGGAGTCTCTGGGTCAGGAACCTATCCCTCCAGCATGTTTTGTTCATTGTGATGACAAAGTTTAGATCCCTGGAGCGTGTGGCTCTGAGGGATTGGGATTTCTTTAAGTGGAGCATGTCCAACAGCTCAGGGTTTGACATGCCTTGTATGTTAAGCAGAGATCGCCTCTGAGTAGAGATATGCCACGGAGTATAGCTGGAGCTTTTTTAGACGGTCAGTATATGGCATCTGCTTTAGGCCTGTGATTCTTTTAGTGAGGTATTTCTGTGGCCTTTCCAGCTGTTGCAGATGTCTTGTGAGGTACATACCAAATGGGGAATTATATTCTATAATGGGTCTAATGAGGGGCGAGTACAGTGGGACAATGACCTCCTTTTTTCTTGATGAAAATCCCTTAGTGATGAGGTGTGCCACATAGAAGGATTTACTGACTGTTGTGGCAATGTGGTTATCGAAAGTGAGACCACTGTCCACCTGTGTCCCTAAGTCTCTCATCACACTTTCGATGTTTAGTGCCCTGCCACCTATGTGGTAATTCATGGGTACATGTGTTTTTCCAAAGAGGATAACTATACATTTCTTGGCATTAAGCTTGAGCCCATGGCTCTGGCACCAAGCATCTGTTTCTGTAAGGCCCTTTTGTAGAATATCCACATCATTTGGGGATTCAGTAATGGCTCCCAGTTTGCAGTCATCTGCAAACTTTGTTAGCCAGTGTCCCTTAATGTTGGCCTGTACTTCAGTGAAGTAGATGCCAAACAAGAGTGGTCCCAGAACTGAACCCTGAGGTACTCCACTTGTCACTTGTCTGGAGCTGGATTTGGAGTCGGCTACTTTTACTGTCTGGGTTCTGTCAGTAAGCCAGTTAGCAATCCATCGAGTGATGTAGGGATTTATGCCCAGCTTAGTAAGTTTATCTATGATTCCAGAGTGGGGGATGGTGTCAAAGGCCTTGGCGAGGTCCAGATAGGCTGTGTGGACTGCCTTACCCTCGTCCACAGCTCTGGAGACTGATTCGAAGAAGTCAGTCGGATTCAGGAGACAAGATCGGCCCTTCGCAAACCCAAACTGGGTGGGGTCCAGTGTTTGAAGGGTGCCAATGTCTTTGTTTATAAATTCCATGATAATGCATTCCATGCCCTTGCAAATCAGGCTTGTCAGACTGATGGGACGGTAGTTTCTGGGATCCAAGGTGGATCCTCCCTTGTGGAGCGGGATAACTGTAGCTGTGTGCCACTCAGTGGGCACGAAGCCTGAGGTGAGGCTATGATTAAACATGCCACTTAGGTGAGGTGCCAGTTCATTTTGTAGTTCATGTAGTACACAGCCTGGGATGTCATCTGGTCCCATGGATGCTGTATTCTTAGCTTTGGAGAGTGCGGTTTCTACCTATGTGGCCATGAGTATCGGAATTTGGCAATCTTTTGGTATTGAGATGGGCCCTTTAGGGGGTGAGAGTGGGGGTGAAGTTGGCACTAAATTGATCTGCCAGGATATTGGCAATATCCTTGAGATCAGTATATTTAATGCCATTCTGTTGTAACTCAGAGCAGATCTGAGCATTGCCATTTAGATTCTTGACATAACTATAGAATGCCTTGTGGTTGCCTTTGGAATCTTTGGCAATTTTATTTTCGTAACTAGCTTTTGAGGATTTTATGAGGGATCTCAGCTTTTTACTGAGGCTGGTGAGGGAGTTTTTTGCATCCTGGGATTTTCCTCTTTTTTGCAACAGTTTCTTCCTTCTGTTGTATAGTTTGTTTATAGCAGGAGACCACCAGACTGGCTTCCTTTTTTTGGAAAAGAGCATCTTGGTTCTATTTGGGATGGCACGATTCATGCACGAGTGGATGTGCTCGTACAGTGCCTTAGTGTAGGATTCTGCAGTCGAACTTCCAGATCCCATCTGCGTGGGTGTTGTGAAGTTTGTCACTTCTGACTTCAGTATCTTGAAGTTGGCTTCGGAGAAGTTTTTTAAGGAGGTTTCCTTACTGGGGGGTGGGGGTGGGATGTTGATGTCAAGGGTGATTTGCTTATGGTCAGACCTGACCAATGAGGGGGTGACCACTGGTGTGGAGCATCTATCTCCCATGCTGGTAATGACCAGGTCTAGGATATTGGAACCCCTGGTGGGACAATGGATTAGTTGATCCAGGGTGTTGAAATTTATGAATTCCAAGAACCGTTGGGAAAAGGAGTTGGTACCTGAGTAGTTTTCCCAATTAATGGCAGGGTAGTTGAAATCACCCAGTATTAGGGCATTTGGTTGTATCATAATATTTTCCAGTATGTTTAGAAAGGTGTAGTGAGAATCTTGGGGCATGGTTGGGGATCTGTAGCAAGCTACAATTTGGATTGCAGTCTTACCTAGTGTTAGTTGCACCTGGAGAATTTCAGATGCATTGTGTTGGGCAACTAGCCTGGAGGTGTGAATATCCTTGGTGAATATGGCACTCCTCCACCTTTAGTGTTTCAGTCCTGGTTTTGTGGCCGAAAAGTGTGGTAAGAATTGTAGCCTGGTATTGCAGGGGTGCTCTCTGGAGCCTTGAACCAGGTCACAGTTACTGTACAGATATCGATGTTCTCCATGTTTAGGAGTGCCTCGAGAGAGTGCATTTTGAGGTTAAGAATTCTAGCATTGAATAGCATTACCTTCAGATTTTGCCTTTACCATTGCTATGGAATTTTATCAAGTGATGAGTATTCTCCCTTCTTTCATAGGTTCATAGGTAAGTACTAGGCTATCTGCCCAAGGGCATTTATAAGCCTAGCCAGAATGTGTTGGCTTTCGCCACCCCCTTAGATTAGTTCCCTGTGCCTCTGTCCAGCAGAGCCATTAGTTCCCTGCACCACTGTCCAGCAGAGCCACTGCAGTGATCCCCGGGGTAAATTTTCTGTTTCCCATCCACCCGTCAAGGTTTCTCTTGAAGACTGTTAGTGAGGGGCTCTGCCTGATGTATATTGGAATCCTGTTCCAAAGCATGGGGAGTCTCTGGGACAGGAACCTATCCCTCCAGCATGTCCTATTTATCGTTGTGGTGAGGTTTATATCTCTAGAGCGTGTGGCCCTCCGGGATTTGTTTTTTTTTTAGGTGGAGCATGTCCATCAGTTCTGGGTTGGACATGGCCTTCTATGTCAGGCAGAGATCACCTCTGAGTAAGCGATATGCAACTGAATACAGCTGGAGTTTCTTGAGTCGTGCTGCATAGGGCATCTGTTTGAGGCCATAATCCTCTTGGTGAGGTACTTTTGTGGTCTTTCCAGCTGTTGCAGGTGTCTTGTAAGGTACATCCCAAATGGGGCATTGTATTCTATGATGGGTCTAATGAGTGATGAGTAGAGAGGCACAATAACCTCTTTTGTTCTTGATGCGAACCCTTTTGTGATTAGGTGGGCCACATAGAAGGATTTTCTAACCACCTTGGCAATATGACTATCAAAGGAGAGATTACTATCTACTTGGGTCCCCAGATCCCTTATTACATTTTCTGTATTTAGGGGACTACCACCTATGTGGTAGTTCACGGGTACTTTGTTTTTTCCAAAGGGGATGACTATGCATTTTTTGGCATTTAGCTTGAGGCCATGATTTTGACACCAGGTATCCATCTCAGTGAAACCCATCTGGAGGGTGTCTATATCAGCCGGAGAATCAATTATGGCTCCTAGTTTGCAGTCGTCTGTGAACTTTGTCAGCCATAGTCTTCCTATGCTTGCCTGTACCTCTGGGAAGTATATACCAAACAGGAGGGGTCCTAGGACTGAGGCGTGGGGGATGCCACTTGTAACCGGTTTAGAGTCGGACATAGAGCCTGCAACTCTCACCATGTGGGTTCTGTCCATGAGCCAGTTGGCAACCCATCTCGTGACATAGGGGTTTATGTTAAAGCTGGTGAGCTTGTCTATAATACTAGAATGGGGAATGGTGTTGAAAGCCTTTGCAAGGTCTAGGTAGGCTGTGTGGACCTCCTTTCCCCTCGTCGAATGCCTTGGTAACTGTCTCAAAGAAGTTCACCAGGTTTAGGAGGCATGATCTGCCCTTAACAAAGCCAAACTGGGTAGGGTCCAAGGTTTGGAGGTTCCCAATGTCTCTGTTAATGAGTTCCATGATGATGCGTTCCATAGCCTTGAAGACCAGGCTAGTCAGGCTTATAGGGCAATAGTTCCCGGGGTCCATTGTGGCTCCACCTTTGTGGAGTGGGAATACTGTTGCTGTGCACCACTCTGTGGGTACGTAGCATGTAGAGAGGCTGAGTTTGAACAGTGTGTTTAGGTGAGGGGTTAGTTCATTTTAGAGCTCTTGTAAGACACAGCCTGTGACACCATCTGGTCCCATTGAAGCTGTGTTTATGGCTTTGGATAGGGCTGTTTTAACCTATGTGTCTGTGATTGGTGGGGCCCTACATTCTTCTGGTATGGTTATGGGCCCTTTAGGGGGTAAGAGGAAGGTGAAATTTGCACTAAACCTGTCTGCCAGAATGTTGGCAATATCAGTTGGTTAAGTGTATTTTGTGCCATTCTGCACTAACAGAGCAGATCTGAGAGTTTTCACTTAGGTTCTTGACATAGCTAAAGAACACTTTGTGGTTATCTTTGGAGTCATTGGCAATTTTTCTTTCAAAACTAGCCTTGGATGATTTAATGAGGGATTGTAGTTTCTTGCTGATACTGATCAGGGATGTCTTTCCTTCTTGGGATTTTACTCTTTTCTGTACTAGTTTCCTCCTTCTGTTGTACAGCTTGTTTATGGCAGGGGTCCATCAGACTGGTTTCCTTTTCTTGGAGGAGTGAGCTTTGGTTTTACTTGGGATAGCATGATCCATGCATTCCTGAAGATGCTCATAGAGTGCCTTTGTAAAGGTTTCAACAGCTTGGACAGCATTGTCCTTTAGCATGTGGGCTGTGAACCTTTCCTTCTCGGTCTTAAGTAACGTGAAGTTTGCTTTTGAAATGTTTTCACGGTGGTTTCCTTGATTGGGGGTGGGGGTGGAATGTGGATATCCAGAGTGATTAGTCTATGGTCTGATCTAACCAGCAAGGGGTTGACCTCCAGCATGGAACACCGGTCACCCATGTTGGTGATGACCAGGTCCAATATGTTGTTCCCTCTGGTGGGGGTGTTGACCAGTTGATCCAGGGCGTTCGAGTTTATAAATTCTAGGAAGCATTGGGCAAAGGAGTTAGTACTTGAGTAGTTCTCCCAGTTTATGTTTGGGTAATTAAAATCACCCAGTATTAGGGTGTTTGGTAGGGCCTCCATATTTCCCATTGTCTCCAGAAATGCATAATGGGGGTCCTGGGCCATGATGGATGATCTGTAGCAAGCTACAATTTGGATTGCAGTTTTGCCCATTGTTAGTTGCACATGGATGATCTCTGATGCATTGTGCTGCACCACTAACCTGGAGATGTGGGTATCCTTGATGAATATGGATGCACCCCTGCCTTTTGTGTTTCGGTCCTGGTTCTGTGGCCGAAAGGTATTGTATGAGTTATAGCCTTGTAGTGCTGGGGTACTCTCAGGAGCCTTAAACCATGTTTCTGTTACTGCACAGATGTCAGTGTTCTCCATACTGAGGAGTGCCTCGAGTGCGTGCATTTTGAGGTTGAGACTTCTGGCATTGAGTAGCATTACCCTCAGTTTTTGGTTATTTGTGCTATTTATGGTGGTGGGTTTATCTTTTGAGCCTTGCCTAAAAAGACACTATGGAGGCGGCAAGAGCCTTGGCCAGTATTCGAAAGCCTAAGGGTGACAGGTGCAAGCCATCTCTTGCGAAGACGTGGCTTGTCGAGCATGTCATCCCAGGCGAACAGATACTGGAACTTGGCCAATTGTTGAAATTGATCATTTTTTCTTTATACTGTGGCATCATTCTTGGTGAGGGCAGGATGCTACTCAGGGTCAGGGTCATACCGGCCTGGGCTACATGATCAGAGAGCTCTTCCATGTCTCTTTTTATGTAGTCCAGGGAGGTACGTCTCAGGTCATTCACACCAACATGGACAATGACAGAGTCGTATTTGTACTTGTTCTGGAGTGACCTGAGTGCTTGTTTTATGTGGCGGATCCTGGCACCTGACAAGCAGCTAACTGTAACCTTCTCCATGTCCAGCCTAGTTAGTGGAACATCAGTGTGCCCGACTATAGATTCACCTATTACTAGTGTTTTGGGTATGTTATTTTGCATTAAGGGCTGTGATTGAGTGGCACACTGATTATGTGAAGTATGTATTTCATGGTTGGTGATGGGGTGTGGAGGTTGCTTGGATGTCTGCTTTGGAGGTCTCTGTTGCTTTTGCAGATTTTTATTTAGAGCCCCTGAGTATGTTTTCATGTATTGAAGTGTGTTATTTGCCAGTGTTGGTTTATTAGGTCTATGTGAGACTGATGGTCTGCTGCAAGTATTACCCTTCTCCTCTTGACTGTCAGTTCCAGTCTTGGGTTGAGAGAGCTTTGCCTCCAGTTTGGCTGTATAATTGCATCTCTCGCATATATTAGTGTTTGGTGGTAGGAGGAGAGGGTTGTCTATGTACATGAGGCAGTTGTAACATTGCCTCAAACTGTCCAGATTCACCAGTTGGATTGTAGAGTACACCGGAAAGTGCCCTTTGGACATGCCTGAATAGGTAGAGTAAGCTGTTTTTCTGATTGGCTGGTGGAGACGAATAGAGAGCCTTGTTCTTCTGGACAGTATGGGGGGGGGGGTCTAGTGCTAGTGCTTGCTATGAGTTTTAAGCACGTGCTTGACTGTGAAATGAATGGTTTGAGTGCTAAAGTTGTAGGTTTGTCTAGTTCCAAGGGAAAAATTGAAGAGTTGACTTTGTGGAGTCGAAAATAGTTTAACTCTAGCTAAACGGTGCTGCCTGGTGCACAAAACCGCACAAATGCGGTTTTTATAGCAGGGAAGTGAAAGAGATAGAAATTAGCCCAAAATGGCCAATAAACTACTAACTTCTGGGCTGAAACCACTCCTCCAGGGACAGATAAGCTGCTCAAAGCAAGTGAACAGAGAAACTTCCTTCTATCCAGGTAAGGTATGGGCAACACAGAAACTTGTAACTCAGCCCTGGATTCAGCAATAACCTGAAAACTGGACTATACTAGTTTAGAAAGGTGGGTAACTAGTATATTTTTTTTTGGGTTTTTTTTGTTTTTTGTTTTTTTCTTCCCTCTGGCCTAGTTAATAAAAAATTGACATTTATTAATTCCTGACACCATTTCTTGCCTGCCACCTTTTCTGATGAGTCACCAAATCTGGGTCTGACTCAAGACAGATGCTTTTTTCACTGTGATGAAGCCTGCTTACTGGTCCTCACCTGCCTCCTTTTGTGCTGGAATATCAAGTCTGATTACTAAATCCAGGCATCTGTATCTGGAACTGTTCCTGATGCTTCAACAGTCCTGTTGCCTTCTCTCCCAGGATCTGGCAGCTACATTTGTCTGCAATGCACTTCACACTTCTGGTCTTCTGGCAGTTGACTGCTTGCACATTCATTCTGCTTTACCTACACTTGACTGGCCCTGTATATACACACCACTTCTTTGGTCCCCTTTAATGCATTTATCATTTTATACTTCTTGACCTTTGTGTTTTTCGCTTCTCTTTACATTGTCAGTATCTTCCTTTCTGTATGAGTATTTCCTATTTTCTCTGTGTTGTCCTGCTTTAGTCCACTTCTCATTTCTGGCTTAGTCCTTTTTAGTTTTATCTTTGACTCCTACCTGTCACCAAGCACTGTCTTCTACTATCCCCTTTTCATCCTGGTCTCTTTCCTTGATACTCTTGTATCTGCCATGTTCCCTTCACTACAGGTGCACAGGCCCTGATCCTTCCTACCATCATACCTACTACATACACGGAAGTTCTCTCAAAAAACTTATTGCAACATGAGAGACATCCAAAACAAACGACTACTACAACTAACAGTTTCCACAGCACCCAAGACACATAGCAACACCAGTGTTTCACTTACCAAGCCCTTAATGTGTAACACTCAAAAAACAAATTTTCTTGTCATTGGGGACTCCATAGATGTCCCACTCACCAGGTTAGATAAGAAGAAAATCATGGTCAGCTGCCTGTCTAGTGCCAGGATTCATCAGATCATGCATCCACTCAGGTCACTCGACAAGAAGTGCCATTATGACTCTGTCATAGCTCATATTGGAGTGAATGACCTGAGATGCACCTCACTGGACTATATGAAGAGAGACATGATTGATCTCTCCAAGTATGCATCCCAGGCAGGTATGTCCAAAGCCTTTAGCAGCATAATACCCTCACCTAGAATGATGCCACAGTATAAACAAAAAATGATCAATTTCAATAATTGGCTTAGTTTTTGTTATCATTCAAAGGGGTCCAGTTTCTGTCAGCTTTGGATGACATGATCGACAAATCTCACGGCTTTGCCTGAGATGGTTTACACCTAGCACCACTAGGCTTTCAGCTGCTGACAAAGGCTGTTGCATCCCCCATAATGACTTTTTAGGCAAGGTCTCAAAAATGAAATTGCTGACATGAAAATTGCCAACCATAACAAACTAAGGGTTATGCTACTAAACACTAGGAGCTTTAACCAAAAACTGCACATCCTGGAAGCACTTCTATCACTGGAGGACGTAGATGTCTGTGCAGTCACAGAAACCTGGTTCAAGGTCTCAGACAGTACCCCAGCCTTCCTAGGCTACAATGTCTTCCACACTTTCAGACCACAAAACAAATGTGTGAGAACCAAAGGAGGTGGTGTTTCTATCTATATTAGAGATACATTCACCTCCCGACTATTTTCACAAGACAACTTCATGGAGTTACTCTATGTTCAGATTACTGTGTTAAAGACCCCCATTCAAGTCATAGCAAGTTACAGATCCCTCCTTCTGTGGATCATGATGTGCACAAGGCCTACCTGACCAAACTGGAGTTAATCCAAATATTGCCAAACACTCTGGTCATAGGGGATTTCAATCATCTCATCATCAACAGGGAAACCTACTCTAGCCCTAACTCACTAGTGCAAAAGTTCCTTGACTTTGTTAACTCAAATGCCCTGGAACAAATTGTTCAAACTGCAACAGGAGGAACAAACATATTAGATCTGGTCCTTGCTAACATGATGAACAGATGCACCACCGCAACTGTCGGACCCTCATTAGTTAAATTTGACCACAAATCAGTCACGTTTGTAGTGCCACTAACACCAGAATTCACAAAGGGTGAAGTCAGACTAAGAAACTTCACCAAAGCAAACTATACCCTCCTAGGGGAAGGTATAAATGCATTCCAAGCCCCACTTCCAGCTGGAAGTGGTAATTACACCAAAGCGTACACTAAAGCCCTGTACAATCATTTGTATAAGTGTATAGACATGACTGTTCCAGAGAGAATCAAAGCCAGAGCCCCAAGTAAAAACAAACATCCTGGTGGACATCCAGCATCAACAAACTTTACAACAAATGCAAAAAGATGTTGTGTAAGAAAACTAAGGAGAGACCCCAACAATGGAAAAGCAACCCCCTCAGCATCAACAAGCAAATACGGCCAAATTTCAAATCATATAAAGGTAACTTTGAGAAAAACTTATCAGTCACAGCCAAAGATAATCATAAGGCCTTTTACAGCTACATATAAAGCTTAAAAGGTAGTACCCAAGCATGTGCCGAACTAGTGACTAACAGTATCACACACACTGACCCCACAGAGATAGCAAATCTGTTAGCAGAAGGATTTGGTGAAAATTTAATTTCACTCCCTTATCCCCTCCAAACTTATCACAAACCTTGCACCCAACATCCCTCCACCCTACATTTCCAAAGAGCAGGTCATTAAATCCTTGTCTAAGGCAAAAATATAGCCTCTATAGGACCAGACCGCATCCTGGGCTGTCTTCTAAACAAACTAAAACATGAACTAGCATCACTATTAAGTACCCTGTTCAATCACAGCCTAACCACTGGCTTTGTTCCTGTGAAATGGAGAACAGTAACAGATATTCCCCTCCACAAAGGTGGTTTAACAACAGACCCAGGGAATTATAGACCCATAAGTCTGACCAGCCTTATCTGTAAAACCATGGAACTTATCATCATGGGCCTTATAAATAAAAACATAGACGAATTCCAAACCCCAGATCTGACCCAATTCATCTTTGTCAAGGCACATCCTGCCTGTTAAACCTGGTGGATTTCTTCAAAGATGTGACAAGGGCCACTGATGAGGGAAAATCTGTGCACACAGCATACCATGACTTAGCAAAGGCCTTTAAAATAATCCCACACTCAGGCATTACTGATAAATTTAGCAAACTGAATGTAAACCCCTTTTTTGTAAGAAAGATTGCCAACTGTCTCACAAACTGATTACAAACTATCAAAGTGGGTGACTCCACATCAACCAGCAGACCTGTCACTAGTGGGGTGGCACAAGCATCAGCGCTCTCCCCCTACTGTTTGGTAAATACTTCCTCAGAGGTTCAAGCCAAACCTAAAGGGGCTGTGGCTGACCAAGTTTGTAGACAATTGCAAACTGGGTGCAATTACTGAATCCCCGAATTATGTCAGTATACTTCAGAAGGGTCTTACTCAAACCAATGACTGGTGTCTTGGTCACGGTCTTAAACTGAATGCAAAAAAAAATGCATCATCATTCCCTTTGGTAAAAACAATGTCCTTTCACACTATGAAATTAATAAAAATACCCCATGTACCTATGAAAGGGTAAGAGAGCTGTGATCACAAGTGCACTGTGACCTTAACTTTGACCACCATGTCTCTACTGTAGCAAGGAAGGCTTTCTATGTAGTACACTTGATTAGCAAAGGCATCACCTCTAGAGCAAAGGAGGTTATAACTCCCCCTATAGTCATCAATAATGAGGCTCATAATTGAGTATAACACCCCTGTTTGCATGTACCGCACGAAGCACTTGCAGCAATTGGAGAGATCTCATAGGTTTCTAACTAAGAAGATCGAGGGACTCCAACACATGCCTTACACAGCCTGACTAAATCCCTGTTACTATACTCAGTATCGTATAGACTTCTTAGGGGGGAGACTTATGAGTGGCTTACAGAGCAATCTCGGACCCAGACCTAATGAATCTGCTACACGTCCGTAAATCAAACGGGACTTGAACTACCCATTCCAGGAACCTAAATATGACCTGCTACTTGAATAGGACATGCTGGAGGGACAGATTTGTCTCCAAGCGACTGTTGCATCTTTGGAATAGACTGCCAATTCATGTGAAACAGAACACCTTTATGACACTGTTCAAAAGGAACAAGTGGATGGAGCACCTTAAATTCTTACTGGGGGTAGCACCCACAACCCTCCTAGGCATGGGCAGTCATTAATAAATACAGTCCTGGGTATTGACTAGAATACCTATGGTATTACATTTGGATGAAACAGCTAGGGTTGAAATGACCGCTGGGTCGATAGTCTAGTAACCTCCTATGACCCTATGATACCTGTAGTCAACTAATGTAGGTTTTGAAATTTCCCACCACCTTCCAAAACTGTATCATCCCTATCTCAGGAAATCCAGATGTGCATGCATACTTTGTACCCTTCCCCTTATTCAAAAATCTGTCAATTATATTGTCAATCTGCAACATGAAAACATAACCTTAGTCCTACATCTTTTTTCCACCCCATGCTGGATGTCACCTTGTTTTCACAGGATTTTGGTGTTCATCTGGAAGGTAGCTAGTTATTACTCCACTGTGTTTTTTTTTTTTGCTATCTGTTCTATACAGATTCATATACTGTCTCAACTTATCTGTAGACGAATATTTATTAAAATGGTTAACTATTGTATTCCTGAAGTGCAGGGTATCGACTAGCAGATGTACGAATAACTGGTTTCAAAAAGGCAGGAAGTCAAACTCAAAAGGTCGATTATAAATGATTTAGTGGCATATTACACTTGATCTTGTGTGATTCAACATTTGTAAATATGCATTTACAGACGTACGCATTGTTTCGACGTATACAGTGTGATCATGTGAAGAATGAAACAGTAATATGCACATTACCGGTAAACAGAGTGGACTTACTGCAGCGGTCATATATTAAATGTTGTGTATTCATGGCTATATGTATACACATGAGAAAACAGTATGTGAGAGAACGTTGTTGTAGGAAACTGAATGACAAGGGTAAAGGCAGATGTGTAACAAAATCTGCTGGCGAGTCATACAAGTTGATTAAGACTACGTTGCATTTTCATGCCCCAGACCCTATTGAAACAGAAGTATGCAAAGTCAGGTCTAGTATTAAGAGAAGGACTGAGCAGTCAGTGGAAGATTCTATAAGATGGTTTCAGAAATACTGGCGGATACACTCAGTGCGGTTGTGAACTCGCTAGGAAACACGTGCATTAAAACAAACTGTAAACAGAGTGAGACTATGTAAAAGAAAGGAAATGTCCTCTGATATGTGTAAGTTGAGCAATTTAAGTCCAGAGCATTTGCCCATAAAAATAGTCAATTCATCATTGAGCACACTGGTCAGTCTTCTACATTGGGTAATTGTGTTATCATTACAACTGAGAGTAATCTTAGAGTTATGTGTGTCTCCGCATATATTTAAGTTAACTTTTAGTTATGTACTCACCATAACTTCAGATGTTTGGGATCCATCTCGCCTACATTCTGACTGATGGGTTCGGAGCCGATCCCTCGGCTCTGACTCAGCACGCTTATGCTATAGAGCGAGGCCTCTAATTGGCTGAGCTATCTTTATCCCAGGATGCACCACCACTAATCCCCCAGATCTTGTTTGTCCGCATTCATGCACACATGCACAGCTTGTTTATATAACATTGTTAGATGTTTCAAGATGAAACAACAGGATTCGGACCTTCTGATATCCTCTGATCTCCAAGGAAGGGGGAAGGAGGGTGGGTTATTAGGAATGTAGGCGAGATGGATCCCAAACATCTGAAGTTATGGTGAGTACATAACTAAAAGATGTTATGTGATCCTATCTCGCCTACATTCTGACTGATGGGACAGCGTCCCTAGCACCTAAATCCTGGGTGGCTCATTGGAAAACACTCCTGAGCACTGTGGAACCAAATGAAGCTCGTCCTCTAGATGCCACATCTAATTTGTAGTGGGAAATGAAGGTGTGCGGGGAAGACCATGTAGCTGCAGCACAAATGTCACCAATAGCAAGCTTAGAATGAAATGCTACCGAAGCAGCCATAGCCCTTGTAGAATGAGCCTTGACAGAGGTGGTAAGCTCTTTGTTAGAATAAATATAAGCTTGAGTAATACAGTCCCTGATCTATTTGGCAATAGTGACCTTTGTGACAGCGTTGCCCAATTTGTTTTCTGCAAAGGATACAAACAACTGATCTGTTTTCCTTGATTGTTTGGTCCTATCTAAATAAAAATGTAACTGTCTGTGGACATCTAGTGTGTGGAATATAAACTCCGCTTTATTAGAGTATTTTGGGAAAAAAACTGGAAGTTCTAATGATTGTTGCAAGCATAAAGTAGAAAAAACTTTGGGAACAAAAGAAGGATTTGGTCTGAGGGATACCCTGTCTGTATGAAAAACCAAGTACGGGGGTTTCACTGACAAAGCTTGAAGTTCTGAAACCCTTCTGGCTGAAGTAATCGCCACTAGAAAGGCTGTCTTCCATGATAGAAACTTTAGATCACAGGTAGCTGCCGGTTCAAAGGGAAAAGAAGTCAAGGCACGCAACACTATATCGAGATCCCATGGAGGTGCAGGATGAGAAATCGGAGGTCTTAATAGAGCAGCACCTTTCAAGAAGGTCTTACACAATCTGTTGTTCATTAAAGGTGGGTCTATGGATTCATGAAAATTAGAAATTGCTGCCAATTGTACTTTGATGGTAGAAACCGAAGAGCCTTGATTGAAAAGAGAGGTCAGGAATTTTAGTACTTTGCCACGGGAGTAGAAATGGGGTCCAGGCCCCGGAGTTGAGCCCAAATAGCAAACCTTTTCCATTTGCTAGAATACAGTTTCTTTGTAGCAGACTTGTGGGCTGAAGATAATATGTACACAACATCTGGATCCAGTGTATGACTCCTGACTATCGTCGGAAGAGGAGGAGCCAGGCCGTTAATTTTAAGGTGTGTAGGGACTGGTGTAATAGACCCGACTGATGAATCAGTAGGTCTGGGACCTGGTCCAGGAACCATGGACCTTCCAGAGCATGTTTCCGAAGATAGGAAAACCACACTTGACGAGGCCAGTAAGGAGCAATTAAGATCATCCTGCTCCCTAAGAGAGATGCCTTTTGAATCACCCTGGGGAGGAGTGGAACTGGAGGGAAGGCATAAAGCAGGCCGGTGGGCCAAGGATGGACTAATGCGTCCATGGGGCTCTTCCCCGCAGCCGGGGTTAGGGAGAAAAATTCTTTGCACTTCGCATTCAGAGTAGTCGCGAAGAGGTCGCAACACGGAACTCCCCATTCGCTGAAAATCTGCCTTGTAACTGTCATATTCAGAGACCATTCGTGAGGAGAGAGGATGGTTCTGCTCAACCTGTCGGCTATGACATTGGACTTGCCCGGTATGTGAGTAGCCACTAGGAAGCGTTTGGTCGAGACTGCCCATTCCCAAACTCTCATGGCTTCTCTGCAAAGAGGATAGGATCTGGTCCCTCCCTGTTTGTTCAGGTACCAGACAACTGACATGCTGTCTGAGTGAACAGCAATTACGCCCTGAGGGAGATAATCGTAAAGAGCTTGAAGGGACAGGAGTACTGCCCTCATTTCTAGGATGTTGATGTGAAGAGGGGTCTCTTCCGGGTGCCATTTGCCTTGGACTGACCTGCCCAGGGAATGACCCCCCACCCCATCTGGGAGGCGTCCGTGGTCAAAGTGGCCGCCGGTGGAGGAAGAACAAAGGGTCGTCCCTGATCCAAATTGGAGGACACTAGCCACCAGCGAAGGTCCCGTTTGCAAGATTCCATGATCCATATGAGGTGATTGAGAGGGAGTTCCTGAAAGGACCACTGAGTTGAAAGAAGCCACTGGAGGATTCTCATGTGCAACCATGCCAAGGGAACTAGCAGAACCGTGGCAGACATGGATCCCAATAGCTGCAGGACCATTCTGGCTGGGGCTTTGGACCTGGGGAGTAAGGCTCGAACTTGATTTTGAATGGTTTGAATTCTGTCTGTAGGTAGATAGACCCGCATCTGGTTTGAATCTATCTCTACCCCTATGAATCTTATTCTTTGAGATGGCCGTAACACAGACTTTGGCCAATTGAAGGTGATTCCAAGGGAATTGCCCAGTGATATAGTGGCTTGTAGGCTCCATGAAGTAGATGCTTGGAGGTGGCAGTTAGGAGCCAGTCGTCTAGATGCGGAAACACCTGGAATCCTAGACTTCTCAGGTGAGCAGTCACTACTGCCAAGCATTTGGTGAACACCCTGGGGGCTGTGGTGAGACCAAAGGGAAGCGCACGGAACTGAAAATGACTGCCTCCTAGGCTGAAGCGCAGATGTCTCCTGGACGTTTGATGTATCCTGATATGATAATACGCGTCCTTGAGATCTATGGAGCACATCCAAACACCCTTCTCCAAAAATGGGAGAATGGTTTGTAGAGTGACCATTCGGAACTTGGACTTCCTGACTGAACGGTTTAGGATGCTTAGGTCCAAAATGGGCCTCAAGTCCCCGGTCTTTTTTGGCACCAAAAAGAATCTTGAGTAAGTCCCTAATCCGATCTGGTCTGCGGGGACCGGTTGGATGACTCCTTTTTGCAGCAGCTTTGAAATTTCTGAGGCTGCGGTATCCCGTTGACTGGGTGGCGGGTCCAGGATTTTTTTGGACTGAGGGGGGGGGGGCGAGAGAATGGGATGGAGTAACCTCCGGCAATAATCCGAAGCACCCATCAGTCCTGAGTGATCCCTTCCCAGGCCTTCAGGTGCTTCGAAAAATGACCCCCGACTGGCTCCGGAGCAGCACAGCCGGGCAATCCCTGAGGGACTATGAAAAGCTGAAGAGCCACGAAAGGACTCGCGGTCTCCAGTGTTGCGAGGGCCTCTGCCGCCTCTGGGACGGCGTCTTCCGGATGAATTTCCCCCTCTTCTGCCTCTGGAGGGGGAACCTTCCTGCTGAGAGGGGTAAGACTTCTGAGATCTACGGAACCACATTTTCCCTCCTCTTTTAGCCTTGGGATAAGGCCGAAAGGGAGTGGAAAATCGTGCCCCTATGGCAGTCAGAGTCTTACCCTCCTGTTCACAGCGGGTAAGTGTGTCTTTTACCTTGGGTCCAAACAGGGAGGACCCATCAAAGGGGGCGTCGGCAAATGAAGACTTAAAGGCCTCCGCAAAATGACATAGGTGGAGGGGTGGCACAGGTGTTTGTGTAGTCTCTTGGATAAACAGAGACTATATATGTTATATGTGTTACATGCTATACAATTGAAACAAAACAGATCGGAAGGCTTGAAAAGTAGAGCAATGTCATGTCTATCCTCATTGCTTAAGACATGGTGACTGCTGGATAAAGAATCTATTTTCAAAAGTTGTTATCCTGGAGAGAACAGCTGACAGTTAGAGGGTTCCTTGAATTGGTTGTGCAATACTGTTTTTTCTAACTCATGCTCCCCATCACTTTCTAATTCACCTATTAGCACTGTCTCTCTTCCTGCACACTGAATACACCTGTTTGACAGTTAAATGGGATGCACTGTGTATATTTGGAGGTTTAACTACTATGAGTAAGTATGGTTTCATTGTGTTGGTGATGGCTATCATGTTCAGTAATGGACATGACATGTGGAACTGACATTTACATTTTTAAAAAGTATGAAAACTTCATTGTATTTTAATTTCAGTTGTAACAGGTGTGCTATTCATGGGTGGCATTCACAGGAAAGCTCTTTGGCATGACAGCCGGGTCATTATGTATAATGGTGTTCAAGAAGTAATACTTTTGCAGATAGCATGCTTGCTGGGAAAGACCATGCACATTTTGTTTATCACTTGATATCAAATTCGTCGAATGTCAGCTGTCGCATATATGGTTTTTGATATTTTGATTTTTAGACATTATGAAATTCTAAGTTTCGCATCGATATTATCAGTGTTTGACCCACGCAGTTTCCGCATTATAATAGTGAACCAATTAAAACAATGATTGCTTTCACTGTGCTGTCTGTTGTGAAATGTCAGTTTCTCCTTCTGTATCATTCCTCCTATGGATGTCCTTTTCCAGGCATGTTTCATTCTCTGCAATATGGTAGGCCAATCCTAAATAAAGCCAGTTTTGTTAGTGAAGAGACAAATATAGCAAATTATTGGACGTTGTCGCATTCGATTCTCAGCTAGAGCGTCTTCTGTGTGGAGGCATGCGTGAATGGGCGTGCCTTCGTTGAAGGTTGTGCGTCAGGGCTGGTAACTCGGCACGTAAAAACCCACTACCAAACATTAGCGGACCGGAGTTCTGCTGTGGCGACCCCTAATTGGGATAAGCCGAAAGACACAACATTGGAATTTTAGTTACTTCACTTCGCCCACTGCTTGCCTGTCAGCTTAGCCTGAATTTAAACAACCAACTTAATTAGAGTGTATAGATCCAGTAGATAACATGGAAATTCATGTTATCATATACTGTGGTATAATGGCAACCAATAGGACTACTAGAGGTTACCTCAGGGTTATTTCTAGTCCTCATTTCCAACCTGTGATGCTGTGGTAACTTGCTGGTTATATGACAGACATGCTTAACCCATTGATTCTGCAGTACATAAGCATCCTGGAGTCTGCTGTCACCTACAGATTGTCTACTGTGCCTTTCCATGCAAAATATTAACACTATTTATTCCTTCAGCTTGCCCACCATCACAAGCTGTTAACTCACTTAGAGCACTGCAGTGAGAAAAATGAAAGTTTTTTTTACATCAGTTGAGCTCTGATTATAACTTTTTGAGAAACATACCTCGCAGACCAGTCTTTCCCCTTCCTAGTGCTGGCATCTCTACTAAAACTGACATAGATATGGGATTCCTTTATTTACCTTTTTCTGTGCCTTGATCCATCTTTTTCTTTATGTTAAAGAGATGATTAATGCACATTAGCTCAGGTTATTTCTTTTGATAAATTTTTGCCAATTGGTTTATTTCATCTGTTTGCTTGTAGGGAAGTTTCACCTTGTGAGAGTTCATCCACTGTCCCCTTTATTAACCAAAGTGTCTCTGGTATTTATTTTCTGCAGCTGACCCATCAGAAGGTGTTCTGTTGCTACGGTAAAAAGTTTCAGACGTAAATGTAGGAAAAATGTGATCATATTCCATTCATTCATTTCAGGTATCAAATTTATCGTATTCAGCGTCACAATGAAGATGAAACATATCCTGGCATTCAATGGTCATAAGGCAGAGAATTAAGCATAGATGAAATTATATATATATATATATATATATATATATATATATATATATATATAAAATATATATATATATATATATATATATGTATCTGTGTGTGTAGATATATATATATATATATATATATATATATATATATATATATATATATATATATATATATATATATATACACATACACACATGTATGGGTCTACTTCAAATTAACCAAAGCCTATGTGAATGAATCGCACATTGTCGAGACAAATTAGCCAAAACCACAAAAGACCAGAAATTTAAAAGTACAAATCCAGTATAAATAAAAATATGTTATTGACGTGTAGTCAGTTACAGCACTTTAAAATTAGACATAAACATGCCCTTTTCTGTAAGTTAATACAGTTTCGGAGTTGGTGTATTTAATTTGCAGGGGGTGTGGGCAAGCCCCCCCAACAAAAATGAAGGATAAAAAAAAATTGCAGTGTTTTCCTTATCATGACATTATCGTGTTCCCTGTAAATAACGAAAGCCATCTACACTTCACTGCAGATGGGTCTGCGAGGTACATTTCTTATAGAAAGACATAGTGCTGGAACAGAACAGAGTGATGGATTGATTGAAGACATCCAGGGAGCACTTTTCGTTTATATGGGATTCCTACTTTTAAATTTCCAGTCTTATGTACTGTTGGCTAATTCATCAGTAATGTGCGATTTGTTCATATGGGCTGTCATTAATTTGAAGTAGATCGATATATGTGTGTGTGTGTGTGTGTGTGTGTGTGTGTGTGTGTGTGTGTGTGTGTGTGTGTGTGTGTGTGTGTGTATGTGTGTGTGTGTAAACAGATTGACATTGGCCTATATGAATAACTTTAGTATATGGGAAAAAACTGAAATGCCTTGCACAAGCCCACACAAACACAGGACAAATGTAGAATCTGACAGTATCCCATAAGATCCAAACCAAGCTCTGTGAGGTAGCAGCACTTTCAACTATGGAGAACAGTACCTTCTAGGATAAAGAGTACTAAACATTGCCCAGATGTAACTATTTCCTTCCTACTGCAAAATTCAAAGGACTTGAAGCACATCCAATGGAATGAAAACACGGTCACTGTAACTGCTACAAGCTATCAAGCAATAAAAACAAACAAACAAAAAAAAAAAAAACAAAGCCATATTTTTCGAAAGAAAAGCAACTGAAAGCTTGATCTAGATCAAGTTTAAAACACAAGGAAATACAATTAGTTTTTATCACCCTTTAAAGTGTTGTAAAGTACAACTAGTTGCTATTGCTGTGTACTGGGTTTCAGCCATATAACTTTGAAGATTTTAATTGCTATTTTAATATATATGCAACATCATCACATTCATGAACATCAGTTTTGCCACTCCCTCAACCACCTGTAACTTTGCATGCATCTGGTGGGAGTCACTTCCCTCACGTGCATGATCCAGCAACTATAACTGAAAATAACAAGACTATATTTGAATTGTAAAATGTTTTACTAATCCAAGCACATAATGGGGGAGCTGTTACCCCTCTCAATTCCCAGCAATTATCACCATGCTTCTAAAAGAATTTCAAGGGGCAGAGAGTTGAATGGGGTGGTATTCTCCCACATACATCATTTGGGTAGAAATCTGTGCACATGGGGATGCACAAGCCAGTGCATTTCTTTGTGCCGGTGCCAAGCCCAGATAAATGGGGAGGGGTGCATCAGGAAGGGCATCCGGCATAATATTTTGCCAAATCATACATGCAGACAAAGTACACATATACATACTGAATCGTCAAGGCCAGGGTTAACAATGACTGCCACCAGTACTGTTAGCCAACAGGGTGCTGGTGGAAGTTGGGCTACTGTTGGCCGAAAGAGGAGAAGAGGCAAAAGGCATGGCTGAAGGCAGGTAAAGGCTAGGACTGTGATAGTGAGGGTCGGAACTTTGAATGTTGGCAGTATGACTGGTATAGGGAGAGAGCTAGCTGATATGATGGACTGAAGGAAGGTTGGTATATTGTGTGTGCAAGAAACCAGATGGAAGGGGAGCAAGACTAGGTGTATCGGAGGTGGGTTCAAATTGTTTTATCATGGTGTGGTTGGGAGGAGAAATGGTGTGGGCATTATCCTGAAGGAACAGCATGCTAATAGTGTTTTGGAGGTGAAAAGAGTGTCGGATAGAGTGATGTTTATGAAGCTGGAAATTGATGGTGTAATGATGAATATTCTTAGTGCATATGCTCCACAAGTTGGGTGTGCGATGGATGAGAAAGAAAAATTTTGGAGTGAGTTCGATGAAGTGGTGTTGACTTTACCCAAGGGTGAGAGACTGGTGATTGGAACAGATTCCAATGGGCATGTTTGTGAAGGGAACAGAGGGGATGAGGTAGTGATGGGTAGGTATGGTGTTAAGCAAAGGAATGCAGAAGGTCAGATGGTAGGGGATTTTGTAAAAAGGATGGACATGGCTGTGTTGAATACATATTTTAACAAGAGGGAGGAGCATAGGGTGACATACAAGAGTGGAGGAAGATGCACACAGGTGGATTATATCTTATGTAGAAGAGCCAGTCTGAAGGAGATTGGAGACTGTAAAGTGGTGGCAGGGGAAAGTGTAGTTAGGCAGCATAGGATGGTGGTTTGTAGGATGACATTGGTGATCGAGATGAGGAGGATGAGTGTGAGGGCAGCACCAAGGATCAAATGTTGGAAATTGCAAAATGGTAATTGTGAGGTGATGTTCAGGGAAGAGTTAAGACAGGCACTGGGTGGCAGTGAAGAGTTACCAAATAGCTGAGTAACTACAGCAGAGCTAGTAAGAGAGATGGCTAAAAAGGTGCTTGGTGTGACATCTGGAAAGAGGAAGGAGGACAAGGAGACCTGGTGGTGGAATGAAGAAGTACAGGAGAGTATACAGAGAAAGAGGTTGGCGAAGAAGAAGGGGGATTGTCAGAGAGATGAAGAAAGTAGACAAGATTATAAGGAGATGAGGTGCATGGCAAAGAGAGAGGTGGCGAAGGCTAAGGATCAGGCATATGAAGAGTTGTATAAAAGGTTGGACACTAAGGAGGGAGAAAAGGACCTGTACCGATTGGCTAGACAGAGGGACCGAGCTAGTAAAGATGTGCAGCAGGTAAGGGTGATAAGGGATAATGAGGGAAACGTACTCACAAGTGAGGAGAGTGTGTTGAGCAGATGGAAAGGGTACTTTGAGGGGCTGATGAATGAAGAGAATGAGAGGGAGAGAAGGTTGGATGATGTGCGGATAGTGAATCATAAAGTGCAGTGGATTAGCAAGGAGGAGGTAAGGATAGCTATGAAGAGGATGAAGAATGGAAAGGCTTGTGGTCCAGATGACATACCTGTGGAAGCATGGAGGTGTTTAGATGAAATGGCAGTGGAGTTTTTAACTAGATTGTTTAATAAAATCTTGGAAAGTGAGAGGATGCCTGAGGAATGGAGAAAAAGTGTTTTGATACCGATTTTTAAGAATAAGGGTGATGTGCAGAGCTGTAGTAACTACAGAGGGATTAAATTGATCAGTCACAGCATGAAGTTATGGGAAAGAGTAGTGGAAGCTAGGTTAAGAAGGGAGGTGATGATTAGTGATCAGCAGTCTGGTTTCATGTCAGGAAAGAGCACTACAGATGCGATGTTTGCTTTGAGAGTGCTGATGGAGAAGTACAGAGAATGTCAGAAGGAGTTGCATTGTGTTTTTGTGGATTTAGAGAAAGCATATGACAGGGTGCCTAGACAGGAGTTGTGGTATTGTATGAGGAAGTCAGGAGTGTCAGAGAAGTATGTAAGAGTGGTACAAGATATGTACGAGGGTAGTGTGACAGCCGTGAGGTCTGCAGTTGGAGTGACGGATGCGTTTAAGGTGGACGTGGGATTACATCAAGGTTCAGCTCTGAGCCCTTTCTTATTTGTAATGGTGATGGACAGGTCGACAGACAAGATCAGACAGGAGTCCCTGTGGACTATGATGTTTGCAGATGACATTGTGATCTGTAGTGAGAGTAGGGAACAGGTGGAGGGGACCCTGGAGAGGTGGAGATATGCTCTAGAGAGAAGAGGAATGAAGGTCAGCAGGACAAAGACAGAATACATGTGAGTGAATGAGAGGGAGGATAGAGGAATGGTGAGGATGCAGGGAGTAGAGGTGGCAAAGGTGGATGAGTTTAAATACTTGGGATCAACAGTTCAGAGTAATGGTGAGTGTGGAAGAGAGGTGAAGAAGAGATTACAGGCAGGATGGAGTGGGTGGAGAAGAGTGTCAGGAGTGATTTGTGACAGATGAGTACCAGTAAGAGTGAAAGGGAAGGTCTACAAGAGGGTAGTGAGACCAGCTATGTTATATGGGTTGGAGACAGTGGCATTGACAAAAAGGCAGGAGTTAGTGCTTGACGTGGCAGAGCTGAAGATGTTAAGATTTGCACTGGGTGTGACGAGGATGGACAGGATTAGGAATAAGTATATTAGAGGGTCAGCCCAGGCTGGAAGGTTTGGAGACAAATCCAGAGAGGCAAGATTACGTTGGTTTGGACATGTGCTGAGGAGGGATGCAGAGTATATTGGGAAAAAGATGCTAAGGATGAAGCTGGCAGGTAACAGGAAAAAAGGAAGGCCTAAGATAAGGTTTATGGATGTGGTGAGAGAGGACATGCAGGTGGTTGGTGTGACAGAGCAAGATGCAGAGGACAGGACAAAATAAACAGTTGATCTGCTGTAGCGACCCCTGACAGGAGCAGCCAAAAGAAGAAAAAAGATCACTTTCACATACAAAGGACTGCCTTATATTTTGTGAATCATCTAACATGAACTGTAACATTACTTAATTACTGAATTGATAGTATTTGTCACAGTCTTTCTTTCTTTCACAGATGCTAGTAAAATCAGTAGTTAAACTTTTGTTCACACCCATGTAAACACTTAGGGTTATTCTCCCCCACAATAACAACAATACTGACAAATTTTGAATGTCTTCCTTATTCATTTGCTCATGAATTCATTGGTGTTCCTTATGCATCATGGTTTAATATATCACAGAGGGCAGACTATATAGCCTTGTCATGTCCAGCTGATGCCTTAAAAATCATAAATAAGCTTGCGTCCACCATCAAATGACAACGTAATAAACACAGTAAAATTGCAGTGTCCAGAATTTCATGTATGGTAATTCTGCCCAGAAATAGTGCAATATTACAGGCCTGATTTCATTGTATCTTTATGAACAGGCACAATCTTGTAATAGTTTGAGATTAAAGAAATAATTCCAGTAATAAATAACAAAGACAGAACTGCCATTTTCACTTTGTTCGTTGAAGTGCATTTTTTTTATAAATTTGTGCAACAAATACATCAACTAAACTGCTGCAGCAATGATTGAACGCAGAAAGCATGACTACTTGTTTCTGTTTTCCTTGTTCTACTGCAAGCTTTTTGAAATTGCTAAATTAAGTAAATCTGTAGGCTGTCAAACCTGTAACAGAAAGAAAAGGCATTGCAGCACTGTGGCTTTTTTTTCCATTTTGAAGCTTTTAAGATTTACCAGCAACCTGCCTAAGGTTTCATTCATTTGGCAAAGAACTTTCAAAAGGTTATGCGATAAATATGTAATTCAGAAGTTCATACAAAGGTGTCATTTTTTTTCAATTGCTCTGTAACGAGTGTTTAAAATGACTCACAGCCGCATTTAATCTTTGCTCCCAGTTGGATGTGGACTGTCTAAAAACAAACCATGTTGTATGACTTAAGCATTATTTACTGTGAGGAATGAGACAGAATGAAATGATCATTTTATAGTCTGAGAGGTAGCTATTTTTAAGAATAAAGCATGCTGAAATGCAGATAAAGTTTAGCAGATATATTTTGTCTGGTAGCTATATAATATATTATGAAATTTAGTAGTGATGATGTGGTAAAAGATTATACTTAAATTCTGAATTTTAGTTGCAGGATACAATGGGAAATTAACAGTGTCCATAATTCCCTCTTCCTGCACATCCCAGAAAACTGACAGAGTAGTTAAATTGTACAACTGCAGGCTTGCATTTGCAGACAATGTGCTAGGGACTCCTGGGTGTTTGTCTTCTTGTGTCATGTGAAGCAGACCTCTCAACTCTCCCTGTTTCAGGAGAGCATTCTATTTTCAGGCCTGACTTAGGATGTCCCTATTTTGGAAGTATATCCCTGTTTTAAAGCTTGATTTACCACTTCACATGTTTGTGGGTTTTTTTATTTTTTATTAATTTAACATGTTTACACACGCGAGTTTTGAAGCTATCTAATACACAGAAAACCACAGTACATGACCAGCATACTAATGATAGCAATAACTTAAAGAAAGAAGGCACAAATCTTACACCTTCCTTTTTCCTGAAGCAAAAATAAATTACTTTGTGTTATAGAATTTTGTAATACAGGTTTATTCAAGTGTACAGATTTTATGCTCTCCCTTCAATGTTGTGCTTATATATTTCTATTCTTTTTGACACTCTGTGTTTTTTAAATGTGTTTTTGTGTTGTATTCCAGATTAGTACTGAAAATGGGAAGAGTTATGTGATATTTGGAATTCAGATTTTATGATAATTAGATGTCCGGGTTTTTAGCTGGATGTACCTACTTTTTGAGCACCTTTCTTCTTGTTTTCAATGTCTGCAAATTGAGAGGTATGATGTAATGAGATGAGGACGGCTCCATTCCTGGGGTTACAGTGCAGTCATGCCCTGCATTGCACCTCTGTTGCCATTCAGTGCAACTGTTAATTGCTCTCGACTGGCTCTCTCACCACCACCCCTCATAACTAGCCCCATCCAGTCAAGCCTAATGCCTAATGTCTCCCTGTGCACTATTGAATTATTTGCAGTATAGAAAGAGAATGACAAGGACAAAGTGCATTGAGGTGCTAGTTTTATGCCATATGCATAGGGAAGTGTGAGAAAGAACTGCAGTAGTACAGATCAGCTCAAAAAGAGAGAAGAGGGACCAAGCAATGATGTGGTCATAAAGGGATAGTGACTTCATTACGAGACAGATAACTTCAGACCAAATAGTGATCTTCATGCTGGAGGAGTTGATGAGGGGAAATGGAGTGAGCAGCCATTGTTACCATGGCAACATCAGAGGGAAGGAAGTTGTTTCAACTCACTATTTTATTAGACTCCTGTAACGGCAGAAGTCAAGTTCAGTGGCAGTACTGGTCATGACATATGTAAGGGTGTACCAAGCAGGGTACAGCACTCCATCCAGAGGCTGACACATCTACGGAAGCATGCATGCATCACAGGCCAGTGTTGGGCACCTATGCAGCTGTCAGTATGCATATTAGATCAAAAAGGGCTGGATTTGGGTACAAATTGCAAACTCCCTCAATCTCACTGGTGATGGGGGTCAAAGGAGTACAAGTAAGTCAGAGGGCTGGCATATATATAATATATATCAAACTTTCTTTGCTCAAGAATTCTTGACATAGTCAAAAATACTGCAGGGAAATGTCCAGTGTCAGCAGCAATATCTAAATATTTATCTATTTCACTTTAAAAGCTAATAGAAAAACAGGGTTTGCATCAACATGCATTTTCTGAACTATAAGTATGAATCTCTAATGTCTGATATCATTGACCAGCTTTGAACGTCAGTAATTAACCACAAGAACAATAATTTTACTAGGGATAAAGCAAAAATATGAGGGGCCACATTCTAAAACAGCTGGTCACCATGTAAGTCTACCTTCATTCTGAAAGACTTGCCCCCAGATTCAGCAAGCCCTGCACAGTGTGCAGGACTAGGGCAGGAGCTCCAGCAGGCAATATGTCTGCTGTACGATCCAGGAATAAGCTGTAGGGATGTGCACGGGCAATTCTGCACTAGTCCTGCATGGACTCAGTTCCTGTATGCAAATTACCCCATTTGCAGGTGAAATCCATGCAAATGAGGTGAATTTGCAATCCAGGAAGCTGGCAGCTGGCTGTGCAAGACTAGTGTAATCTGCAGACATGTACTCTGTTAGTATCCAAGTACATTTCTGCAAACTACAAAAACGGAGCCATGACAGCTCCAAATAAAGGGTAGATATTATGTAGAAAGCATGCCAGTTGCCAAATATATGGCCATTGGCATGGAAAACAGTTGCAAAAATAAAAAACAAAAAATTAACTTTTATTTTTTTAGCCGATCTCGGCTGTTTAAGCATAGGACAGCGGCACGCAAACGGGATTGGGCGAAAAAAAAAAAACTAAAATAAGCATTCTAACCAAAATCACTATTTTGCCATTATACTCAGTAGCAGGCAGAAGACAACATGGCCAGTGAATAGTGGTTGCTAAGGGGGGAGGGTCAGTGTGGGACCTGCAACTACGCATCTGCAGGCAATCCTTTGCAAATGAGGGGAATGATACTGAATCCCAGATTTCCCCTCAGTGCTAGTCAGCACCCAACAGTGTAAGAGCAAGAATAGCTTGGTTCAAGCCTAGGAGTTAGCTGACATCATAGGGAGGTGTATCAGGTATACTGTAAGCAGAGTGGAGCCCTGTGGCTCGGGTTCACCCTTAGCTTAGCAGAGCTAAGCAAAGGGGTGTGTCTGAGGCTCCCCAGCACTCTTTATATTGCCTAAGCGGGTGTGCGTGCCACGCACGGGTTTTAAAGGAAAAAAAAGTAAACTAGGAAACAGCACTCTGTGCACATTTGAGCACTGTGTTTGCACGGCGCATCCCCAGACTTAAACAGAAAGGCAATAGGAAGGGAAAATAGCAGTAGGAAGGCAATCAGGGAGATTTAGCATAGCTGGCAGATGAAATATATCAGAATCAGCCAATTACACAGGCAGCAGACCAGCCTAGCCCAGAACACTTCTATTAACTATGCAATCACCTTTCCCTCTGTTTTTTCCCACATACTCTACACCACCGGTGTAATCAAGCAGGGAAAATTTAACAAACAAAAACAGCAAAATGATAGGGGCTGCAGCAGCTATCAGAGATCTACATGTGGAAGAAACTGAGGGTGGTGAGGATGAGAATGCTGTCGACCAACCCACAGTGAGGAGATGAAGAAGGATGTACAGACCCAGGGTAACCTATCAGGGGCTACATGAGCTGGAGATAGTGGAGCACTATAGCGTGGACAGGGACCTCCTACAGCTAATTGTTGAGCTGTGCCGGCCATGCCTGACACACAGAACTAACAGAGGGGAACCCATCCCAGTGGATACTAAGGTATGTGTAGACCTATGAATACTAGCCACAGGTACCTCCCAAAGGCCAACTGGGGATATAAAGGGGATGTCACAGGCATCAGCATCCAGGGTATTCCACCAGTTCCTGGATGTCATGTCAGCATATGCCAGTGAGCACGTATATTTCCTCAACACCCGTAAGGTGCTGGCCAGCAATATGCATCTCTTCCAGCAAATAGCAGAATACCCTGAGGTAGTGGGTTCTATAGACTGCACACACAGATGCATTAAAGCACCACCCGGTGAGCGGAGTAGGGCCTACATCAACTACAAACGTCATGTGGAATATCCAGGGCATTATAACGAATGTGTGTGCTGGCTGCCCTGGAAGGTATCACAATTCCCACATCTGGCATCTGACACAGCTGTACCAGAAATTTGCCAATGGGGACATCCCTTACGGTCACCTAATAGGGGATGCTAGTTGTGCACTGGAGCCATGGCTGATGACATCCATCAGAAATGCACACCACTCAAACAAGAACTCCATAATGTGGTACAAGACGAGATCAGAATTATAATAAAGCATGTGCTTGGGATGTTCAAGTCATGGTTCCAGTGCCTGGACACATCTGGTGGAGCCTTGCAGTACTCACCAGCTACATGTACTCAGCTTGTCATTATATGTGCCATGCTACACAATATGATCCTGCGGAAACAGCTGCAGCAGGAACAGCACAGGACAGGGCCACACAGCCCCCCACCAGTGCCAAAGCCTGCACAGGCACAGAGTGACTCGAAGGAGGAACAACCTGAGGCTGTCCCAGTAGGCAGATGGAGATGTGCTCAGTATACCCTGGTCTTGGGAAAGAAGCAACACATAGCACATACGCTGACACAGTAGGGGTCTCAGGGAATGACACCTCTCTCTTTGATTCACATATACAGTAAAAGGGATGCCAAACATGACACTACCTGTGCTTAACCTTGTATAGGGAGTGTACTATGTGCATCTGACAAAGGCAGCCCTCCACCACCATCCTCAATACTGGTACACCCACAAGGTAAGTCACTCCCCTTACCAATTGCTGAATGGAGTAGTATGTGTTGTTACTTGTATCTATGGTATGGATGTGAGCATACAAGGGAATCAGGTGGCTGAATGGGATACCAGCAGATAGTAGACACCTATAGTGGCAGTATGAGATCTGTAACAAATACTGGTGTTACCATAGTAGCCAGTACTACACATGGTGACAAAACCCACAGCAGGAAATGTGCTGGGCCACGTGTGTGTCCATATGACACACACATGCCAATCAAGGAGGTTCACATACCCAACAACAGTCTCAATCAGCAGGACAGGTGTAGACAAACACAAACAATGGCTGTGCTAAGGCCTCTGAATGATGCCTATGGGTAACCTCCCCACCCAGGCCTACACAGACAGACTACATCAGGTCAGGCAGTGAGTTGTTTGTTCTGAAGGGTACGAAATCAGGAACCGATATGTAGATCAATCAAACCAAAGACCTGTAGTACACTGATATGCCTCTAGTTAGCATGATAGATTAGAATACAGAATGAAATGGAGTACCTGACATAGCAGTACAGTCATAGCGAATGTGTACAAGTGTCAGGTGTGCCCCCCAATCCTATGTAGAAATGTAGAAACAGTCAGGTGTGCCCCCCACAATTCTGTGTAGAAATGTAGAAATGGTCAGGTGTGCTCCCTCCCCAATCCTGTGTAGAAATGTAGAAACAGTCAGGTGTGCCCCCAATCCTAATTAAAAATGTAGCAACAGTCAGGTGTGCCCCCTATTCCTATGTAGAAATGTAGTAACAGTCAGGTGTGCCTCCCTTCAATCTGATGTAGACATGTTGTAACATGTATGTGGAGGTATAATACCAGTGGAGCACAGATTACCTGAGGTGGCCAAAGTAGCAGGATAGATTGTAACATTTGTACAATATGCAGGTATGTGTGTGTTAGGTTGGTGTGTGTTTCATATTGTGTGAGAGTGGTCAGTATGTATGCATGTTGAGGTTTGAGCTGGTGGCCATTGCCAACTACTGCCGATGACAGGGCCAAGTCCTTACAACTGGCAAAGACAATGCTCCCCAGTATAACACATGCTAGCCATAAGCCATTGTAAATGTATGGCGGTAATATGTGTCACCATCTGAAAGATGGACATGGCATGACTGTTGAGCAAGATATACAAGCAGTACACAGGGAGAATTACCTCAGACATACAGTATATAATGTGCAACTGTGACATAGACACACCCTTGGAATTGTACATACAATAATCACATTATCTGGTCTTGTAGTAGGGAATACCAATGTTGTCTGGCTGAACACTTGCAGATCACAAAGGTGATAGGACTGATATAATGGGAAATGGCTGATGTCCCTGCACAAGCCAGCATAACTGGAATGCCCCATGCATATATGCGAGTCAGATGCAAGTAGTGTCCATTGCACACATGCACCCAGCTCACCCGAACACCACCCACAGGTACCTCACTGGTCATATCCCTGCTGTTGAGAATGGGTACAATATGACCCCCACCTGTGTATGGCAATAGCAAAAGAATGCAACATGCAGTGCAGGTGTCCCATGCAAGTGTGTCCCTAGCTGTCAGTAGCACCCTGCTAGCATCCACACCACCTGATCAATACTGATATAAAGTATTGTCCTGAACACCTAGCACACCTACCCTGTCACCCCAGGGGAATATACTGTATGGCAGTCTGGGACTGTAGGACTGATAGAATGCAACAGCCTGCTACAGCTGGCCTGCATCACCACCAAATGGCCTATAGGCCTCTACCAAAGGCGTGCATCTCACCCATACTACCAATGTATGTTATGTCATAGGCACCCAAAAAACAACATCACACACTCCACATAAGCCATATGCAAGGCCATGTGGAAAAAACATAGTAACATGTCCATAGTGTCCCACTGCATGAACTGTGGACCAACACCAAAACACAGCTGTGCTGAGGTGATAACAATAGGGAAAATATCAGAGAATAACTGCATAAAGTATGGAAGAGGATAGAATAATGGGGGGTGGGAAGCATGGGCAGCATGGAATGTGCAAAGTCCAACACAGCCATGTGCACATACTATCCCTGGATTCAAACACAAAAATGGGTGGCTACAAACCTGACTGTACACCACAATAAGGGTAATATCCTGACTTATGACCCCGGCCTCTGGGAAACCTGTGTGAATCTGTACAGCTGTGAGGTATTGCCACAGCAAGATAAGGCTATACTGTCACGTCAATGGATGTACAAGTATGGG
>NC_056726.1:36949263-37031763 GCF_019279795.1 Protopterus annectens | reverse complement strand
TTTTACAATACTGAGGTTTGTGTACTTATGGTGAATGTCAACAGTGTGTGTATTGTTAATATGTACTTTGACCTGTGTACAGACTGTGGTAGATGTCATTGTTCTAGGTCCCATCCTATCTGATGTTACATGCTGCTCCACTGTATGTTACTGTATTGGTTTACATTTTTGTAGGGCTATACACACATATGTCTCATACCACAGACAGACATTAGACCACACTGTGTAGCGGCCCAGTATATGTAGGGTTAGTGTGTGAGTGGCACATATGAGGATGGTGTTGAACAGATAGTCCATATAGTTAATATTATGCTGGCTTACCATACGTGGCTGTGGCTGTGTTCACACTGGTTGTGGTTATGCACTTTCACACAGGTGTATCTTACCCTGTGCTGTGACATGCCTATAGAGCCTGCTATATATGCAGGTACATGTGCATTCCCCCATAGGAGATGTAGGCCAGTGTTGAGTCAGTCTGCCTGTAGCCTGCACAGTACTTTGTTACATGCCTAGCAGCTTAGTGTACTTACCCAGTGAGATGTCATGTCCAGATACTTGTCAGATGTACTGCTGCTGGGCCTCCCTTAACAGTCATGTATGTCAGACAGAGCAGTGGGATGCTGTACAGATGTATGCCAATATCTAGTGGGTAGTATATGGACATGGCACCTCTGTATCAGCAGTTATTATGTGTCAGGACAGACAGGGGTGTGTGAAAGCATAACCTATGGGGACAAATGTATACCAGTTGTTATGTGTTATACCCATCTACATGGCTGTTAACATCCATATTGTCAGGCTTTGTCCACATGTTTTGCACTAAGGGGTTCTGTCTATACCTTTGGACTGTACAGAGTGTGTCAAAATGTCCACATATATTGGCCAATATCTCTGCTGTAGTCCACAGGAGCATTACGTGCTAGCAGCGGTACTGTATTTTGATGTCCTTAGGATGTCTGTCAGTAGCCAATGGCGCACATGTGAAAAGCAGATGTGACCTCCCACATACACTATGTCTGTGCACATATACGTATGGATCTCTACAGATATATTGACAGTAGTAGGTATAGCAAAATAGATATGTATGCACATATAGTTATAGATATCTACATATATACCAACATAACTAGGTATATCTGTACACATAGGATGTGCATACATAAATAGCTATATACACATATATCTATATATACATATACACATACCTATACACATACCTATATATACACATATGTAAATATACATATATGTATGTATGTATATATATATATATATATATATATATATATATATATATATATATATATATATATATATATATATATATATATATATGTACATACAAAGAGATATACACATGGCCATATATATGTAGCACTATACAGATGTGTATACAGATATATGTATGAGTATACATGTGTATGTACATGTAGACATATATAGACCTATTATATGTATGCAACCATATTCCTGTCATGAGTAAACGTCACGGTTGTGTATACCCCCCACATGTATCTCACTGTATGTATCTGCTATGTGCACATTATGATAAAACAACATATGTGATGCAACAGTCATATTAATAACAAGGACTACACAAGTGAGGAACTACAGGCAAATGTTCAATACTACTCAATATGTGTATTGACAGCTATATTGGTAAAACAACAGCAGTCTTCACAGTGTTCATGGCATAGTGGTTAAGTGCTGTGACTTCAGTGTAAAGGGTCCTGGGTTTAAGATCTGCAAGGGTAGTTCATTTTGCTTCTGGGCAGGACAAGGGCTGTCAGATACATTGTGGTTAAGGCAGTTTTGAGCAGCTTTAAGCGGGTTTGTGCAAAACTAAGCAGTGCTAAGCTATGACTATATGTACAAGCACTTACACAATGTAGGCAGCGCTTACCAGTGCACAAATCAGCTTAGCTGTCATATTGCAGCAATGTTGATACTTGCTAAGCATAGCTTAGCCCTGGTAACCAGGACACACAACCCAGTCTGATAACCTGTAATAAGTGTATGTAATTCCATGTACAATACATGCACCTATTTGCTGTCATTACAGTAGCAACGGGTGTGAGTATCATGTGTGGGACACAGACATATATGAGGCCTGTGCAGCACTGTTATCCATGTGAATGTGTTAAATACAGGTGTAGTAGCCTAGGGTACGTGCTGTCATACTGGCATGTAGTGTATCATGGCAGTACTACTGTTGACAGTGCTAACCCAGGCAAAATCAGAGTGCTTAATGTAGTACTGACAACAGGCACACCTGCGAGCATGGCTGGACACTGAAGCCTCCCTGTTGTATCCTTGGCGTGTGAGCTGTGTCACAGCATATACCCCTTACTGGTCTGTCAATGCACTCATGCTACTGCATAGCTACCTGCCAAGCTGATGACTCTCAGTCCCTGTACAGATGTGCAGATGGCAGGTATCCAGCTGGGATATGTACAGGCAACCTACACTTGATTCATGCCTTACTACGTGTGTGGCATGTGCATGAGATGCATATGCCTGTGGTACCAATGTTGGGTTATACTATGGGTTGTATCGCAGTCGCAGCCAGTTTGTGATGGTGGGTATGGCAGAGTGTCATCATGGGTGTCAGGGAGTACAATATCCACTGGGGGATGTGGTTGCTGTGTACACTATTACACCAAGGTACACCAGGTATATGTCCCATATACCATGTTATGGATGCCACTGTCACCATCAATCATACAAGTAACTGTTACCACAATCCAAGCCAGTTATGCATGTCATATGTGCAGCCCACCTGTAACACATTGGAGACACGGTCAAGTTAGTTAGCAGTGATAGGCCCTGGTATCTCAGATGTGTGTATGGCTGTTATGTGTCTGTAAATGTGTATATGATGGTATGTCACACTACATATTTTCCAAATACACCCATTGCATCTCTCATTTGCATTCTGTACATGTCAGGGGATGTTCTGCATGTACCATGTAACCTGGGACACTCCTCACCCTAAACGCTATGCAATGTAAGCCACACACATCAGTATCACAACATAGCTAGGTAGGGGTCTAATCCCAGTGTTGGCAAGTAACAGTGTGTGCATATGTGGATGGGTCTACATCAGGTTGCAGGGTATACATGCTTCACTGGGCCACCTGTCCATGTGGCACAGGCAATAACTGGTTTTGTAACCTGTTAAATGTGTTTGACTGTACCCCAGATATGTCACAGCTATGGTGTCAGCACAGTGACATACCCCATTGTGGAAGATGACTGCAGACCATCCTCTTGCTGACACATGTACACCTACACCACAAATGGATAACATTATAGGCACTGCAATCAATCAGTGTAAATAACAGCTATAATGCATCATTGCTGGATGGATACACTACCTGCCAAATATGCCTCACACTCTACTCCCTACAACATGTTACACTGCAGTACTGTGGTACACTGTTGTACAGTCACCATGTGCATCAGAACCATATCACCCTGTCCCTGCATCGATGGTATGGATGACAGGGATGGGGCACCGGTATCATCATATGCACAGGGCATCCTAGTGCTGACACATGTACACCTACAACACAATTGGATAACATTATAGAGACCACAGCCAACCAGTGCTACTAACAGATATAAGGCATTATTGCTGGATGGCTACACTACCTGCCAAATATGCCTCACACTCTACTCACTAAAACATGTTATACTGCAGTACTGTGGTACGCAGTTGTACAGTCACCGTGTGCATCAGAACCATATCAGCCTGTCCCTGTATTGATGGTACGGATGACAGGGAAGGGCACAGGTATCATCATATGCACAGGGTGTGGTGTTGGTTTGCCAGAGGTTGAGGGGGGGCCATACATTTGACACCATGTGTGTGGGTGAGGGATGTACTCTGGGGAGCTGGCTAAGGTGATGTGGTGTGTGTAGGTATGGGTATTGTGTTTGCATAGTGTGTGGGTATGCAGCACACAGTTCTGCCATGTGGCTGCTATGCTCAGGTGTTTATGGACAGCTGCAGACCATACCTGGCATGGTGTGCAGTTCACTGCCTCCATCCACAGACACGTGGACTGTGCCTGCCAGGGGTTCTGCAGGCACGTCCAGGTATAGGCTTCGATGTGCTATTCTCACCTGCTGATGACATTTGTCTGCTGGTACCAGGTCCCTCCTGGAACTGGCCAGGACCATGTGCACATGGCCTGCTGTGGTGTGGTGTGGACAGCACACGCCCCCCACAGTGCAAGGGCTGCTACTGCCACTACAGGAGCCCCTAGATGTCCTGGCACATCCATGTTGCTCCAGACAAGAGACAGATGCACGAAAAACCATCGCACGGCCAAACAAACAGTCAGGAAAGGTAATAAAGAAAGCCAGCGAGCTTCAGCAGAATTTCAAATCCAAAAAATTTTAATATATAGCCATGTAGGAATGAAGAATCATGATATTGATGTATGTAGGATGATTCTTCATTCCTACATGGCTATATATTAAAATTTTTTGGATTTGAAATTCTGCTGAAGCTCGCTGGCTTTCTTTACATCCATGTTGCTACCAGCTGTTGGCATTGCTGGTTTATGTCCATGCGGACATTGCTGCACTCCCACCATATGTTCAAGCATGGACAGACCATGGTTGATGAGGGCCATCATCTCACCAGACCATCAATCCATGAATTCAGTTAATCCACGGATGGCACCAGCCAGTTCACAGGCATTGTTATTTGAAGATGTAAGAGCAGCCCTCTGCAGCCTCAGGTCCTGTCTGTGGTAACATTCTATACGTGCCTGCACCGTCATGACAGCCTGAAACATGCGTCTGCTGGTAGCAGCTATTTCGCCTCTACCAGGGACATGATGTCCAGTGGCCCTACCACGAGCACCCTGGGACATCTGCCTATGTGGTGGCCTGCTGGACATCTGGCTATGCCTGCTGCAATTAGACACAGTAGGCACAGTTACCACACTTTCCTGTGCACTGCCACTGAACGCCAGCTGTGCCTCTGCTATGGCCACTGCTGATGGTGTGCATATAGACACTGAAATTGTGTGCGGGGGTGGGGTGGCTAAAAGGCGGATGTCAAATGCTGGTGTAGTGTCGGCCCCTAACAACCCCACCTGTGCCTCAACATTATTATCATCATCGTCATCGGTGTCTGTATAGATACCTACATCAGATTGCATTCAGGAGGAACCCTGACCCACCTCGCCACCTGTGGGAGAAAACAATAAACACACTTTAAAACCTGTACCGTATTGCCTAACAGTACACACACACACACACACACACACACACACACACACACACACACACACACACACACACACACACACACACACACATACCTCCGTAATACCTACCTGTCCATGGCTTTACAGACAGTCCCACATATATGTCCATGTGGTACCCCATCCTGCATCACACTTGTTAACATACACACATTTATACCGCTCATTAACATCACAGTCCTCTAAATGCTCACACAAGTGGCCACAACACAAGGTCTGTTGCTACTTTACCTTCCTGACCTGTGTGTAGTGGATTTACATGGCTTCACTGCTGTCATTCGGTATGCACCCTGTGTATGCCCGGAAATGCTATGCATGGCCCTTATATGTGTGGGCTATGGTGCTTTATCAATAATATCTCCCACTGGTGCGTCACATGTATGTAATGCTCAGTACATGCCAGATATGCTGCTCCATCAGCCCATCACATGACAACTGTAATATTTGGATACACTCCCTTGTGTTGACTAGTACTTCCCCAATGCATCTGTAGAGCTGCATACATGGGTTATAGGTGACCTTTCTGCTGACTACGATATTAAGTGTGTACCTAGAGTCTACCTTCCCTCTGGATGCCTGTTCCCTACTGCAGACCATATTATACTATTTGCTGTCCTGTGATTACACACATGATAGGTATTCCTGGTTTGTAATGTGGCAGTCCATGTCCATGTACTGCACAGTCTCAAAGTGAGGTACAGCTGTATGAACACCCCACAATCACACGTGCATTCATGGCGACACACACAAGCACACACTTGCACACACACATCCTACATGCATCTACCTCCCTCCACTTCACCAGAGTGACCCTGCAGGCAAACTAACTAACCACCAGGATGCACACACACACACACACACACACACACACACACACACACACACACACACACACACATATATATACAGGTGAGGTTGCATAATGATAGTACACACAGTTCTCCTATTACCCATCTGCCAACATGCAGAACATATGGTAAAACAGCATGCAGTTCAGCTATAGTCAATCTATGCTAGCAACAGTATACATGTGTGTAATGCATGCGCTGTGTCACCAGGTGATGTCCCTTCCCCTGGATACCACTGCACCCATGTACACAGTATTGCTGTGCACATATTCTGCACCCTGCCATGTACTGTGCACCACAACTCACAGGTGTACAACCCATTGCAGAATGTGTAGTACTGTGTCAGTTATGTCAGCTTTACTTCTCACAGCCCCTATGTTTTTCAACAACACATACCCGGGATGATATGTGGAGAGTTCTCATTGGCGAATGTCTGATGCCTGATTTACAGCTGTCAACATCAACAGACTATGTATGACTACTGCAGTACTCTTACACTGACAACCATCAGAGCATGCCATGGCTATGGGAGGTGTACACACCTTTACTGATTTTTACACACATATCCTTGATCTGCCATGGGACCACATAACCGCATATATTAGCAGTACATGAGCCATGTCCTGTACTTTCACATGCAGTGTCTACAGATTGTGTTAGATGTGCGGCTGCTGACTGCAATGCATACACACCATGTGAGCATATGTGTGCACACCCTTATCATAACAGTTTATCACACCTCTTGTGTGTACTAGAGCAGTCACTGCTCCTGGCAGGGGTATACCAGCGTGGGCCATCTGCATTTGCCAGTGTATGTTCAGTCTGCCCTACACATGTCCCTACACATGTCCCCCTATTTTGCATGATTGCAAGGTCTACTCATGTGCACATCCCATGGTGTTTACACACTGCCGTCACTACTGCTGTGTGGGTAGGGATATGGCTGCCAAAGGTCCTGAATCTGACTATGTGCAGATAGAGCCATTCCTACCATCCTTAGGATCCCTGCTGCAGTGCACTGGTGTGTCATTCTGAGACCCCACTCCAGCTTTTATGCAGATGCATGACAAGTAAGCTCTTCATATGTGTGTCACTTTGCAATGTCCCATACACTGAACACCACATGTTGCAGCCTAGATCCAGCTGATAATGTGGATTACTGTAATGCCTTATGCCATAGTGAATCTCTGCAGCAGTTGCCATTGTCCTACAGGTATATACACTGGTGTTGCACTGTATATGGGTATTGTTCAGAACATGTCACTACTGTAGGCCATGTCTACCACCAGTATGTTACTCCCTGTGGACACATTCTGCAATGACAGGATGTTAGTTATCATGCAGGTGTCTGACATACGCTTCCAATAGCCCAACATGGGAACCCCTGTGAGACTATGCATTTCACAGCAACAATACATGCACATGTACAGCATGCATTCAGGGTAGGTTTGTTAGATGTGTGCATGGAATATACCATCACCATTACATGTCCAGTGTGTTGGCAAGCATCTACATAAAACATACTTACCAACTACATGCTGCTACCTTATTGTTATCCCGGAAGGACATACACAAGAGAGTGAGAGATGCAATGTCAGTGGCCACACCTGTGGCAGTGCTACAGGCTGGGTGCAGTATTACCATACATCAATGGTACATTCCCACGATACTACCACATCTGGACATCTGTTTATCACTACAATGCAGCAACACAATATATATATGACATGTCAGATATGCATGATCTACCATACTGATGTGCCCTGTGCCCTTATCTGCATGCTCCTTGGCCAGTGTGTGACACCCACCTCCATGAAGAAGTCCATTGGTTGATGGCTGTCTGGACAGGCAGGTGCATGAGGCTGGCCAGGAGCTCCTCCACACATGTCGGGGGGGGTGGATGGCATGGTCCCCCAGACTGCAGCAGCATGCCGATGGGCATTGTGAAGCAGGTCAGTACAATGATTCCGAACTTGCTCATAACTGCTGTTGTGCAATCTGACATCATTGACCCTGTGGACTAGGTCGTTCCACAGGGCGGTCCACTCCTGCTGCTCATGTGCATGCCTGCCAAACAGCAGTGGATAGTGCTGGATCATGTGTGCTATCAACACTTCATTCTCAGCATTGGAATAGGTGGGCAACCGTGCATGTGCCATCTTGGCTGAAAGACATAAATATGGAAGCAGGTCTGAGCAACTCATACGGCAAGGTTACCACAGTTTGTAATACACATCTCTGTCACCCCCCCCCCATCATATCAGCTTCAACAGACTGTACACACAACTCATTAGATATGGCTACAGCTTAACTACCAGTTGGACAGATATTGTATTGTACCACACCTTTGGCTACGTGATTGCAGCCATGTCCCCTGTATGGACACTATCATTGCTGGCCTGTTACAGACTATTCACCTGCATGCCCATGTCAGGGTCACTATGGTTACATATATGCTAGTGGTATGGCTGCTCTGAGATTGCTGTGCATTTGACAGTCTGTGTTATTAGGGATATCTATGCATGCTGGTGGACATGTACTGGGATTGTGTAGACTATTACTACCAACATATGTTCTATAACAGTGACACAATAACATGAATATGTTCTATTAGCCAGAAGATCCACCTCTCCACACCCATCTGCCCATGATACCTGGCCACATGACATGTGTGTCCCAAACTGGGGCCTCCTCATGTACTGTTACAAATACCATCAGGAAGAAACACTCAGTGGATGTTGTCCCCAACCCCCAGAGCACACACAGACATGTTCCTGTCCCCTGAACTCAGGTCTAGGGTTTGTTCTATACCAGGCTCTACAGACACATGAGGGATGTGCTACATCAGTCTGAGTCACCCAGTACACATTCACAGGGCCAACATGCTCCTCCTGCTCAGCCTCCAGACCAGGCACCTTCAGGACATGGACTGCTGTTGTGAGAAGCAGTGGGTGGGAGGCTTCTTCCCATTGTGCCCATATTGGGGCCCATGGGGTGTCCACATTACAGACCACACACACCATCCACAGTGTGTACCCACCACATATGTCATATACCACCCCTGTAGACTGTCCTCTATATCTACTAATTCTGACCACCTCCACATGTGTACCTTCCATACTTCCCCATATTCCCATTGCATACTTCACAGATGGGGCAATGTGGTGCCAACAAGGGACTAACATGTGACATACCCATCCATGGTGCACACACTGCCAGCTGTAGATATCTGTGTGTATTGGTATGTGTGCTGCTGCCTCGCACATAGCATGCATCACTGTGGTAGTAATATAGGGAACATGTCTTTACATTCTCTCTCTCGCTCTCTCTTGTAAATGGATTGAGCTGCTTTCAATAGATTGCAGCCTGGCTTTAGTAGTTGATGCACATGATCAGGTGATGGCCTCTGCACCAATCAGTATCTTCCACTTGCTAACTGCATGCAGCTTGCTGCGTAGTACTTCCAATTACCACTGCCATGGCAGCCACCTACTATAAAGCCCTACATCATGTGGGCGTGGTCCCTTTACCTTTCCTGTGTGATGGACATACTTCCTGTTTATGGGCATCAGTGTTACAGACAGTAGTTTGCAATACCTCTTACAGGAGAACTGGCACACTGAGGCCAGCTACATATTTGCAGGAGGTTCCAGAACTGCAGACAGAGTGTGAGTAGAGTTGTGTTATGCTTTGTATAGTACTGGTGTTACAGGGTGTGTGTGTGTACATACTAGTTTGCCATGGAATGCAGTCTGTCTGCATAGCTCTAAACTGTGGGCCTATCCTCTTGTTGGCCAGAGGTGTGTCTATCATGTTTTGTCTGTCCATCACACAGGTCCTGTGTTAGATATTTCACTGGCAGTGTGTGTGTTGAGTGCTATCAGTACATGGCTACATCCATTTATGTTTCTAACCTCAATTCCCTGATTAAGGGTATGTTGCAGACTATCCTGTAACACCAGCAACTTGCTTAGTGTATGGCAATAGTTTTCCACATATGGGCCTGTGTTCCAGCCTCTGTCCTCCACCTACATACCAAGCTTTGCACATATGACATGCTGTCAGGGGTTGTTCTGTAGTGGGCTGTGAGGATATCAGACTGCCATTGCTGTCATCAGTCCACTGCTGTTGTAGCCCCCACACATATGGTGGGGCTGGGGCCATATATGTGTGGGCTTCACCTACACAATATGTGTGCCCTTATGCACTCGAGAGGCCAGTGTATGTAACAGTGGTATGTGGCCCTTATATTATTGAGTCTAGGGGGGATGCACCATTAATAACCTAGGCTGTTACAAAATGTGGGGGTATCAGGATGTACTGCCTTAAGGTATCTGGATGTACAGTACCATACACTTCACCTATATTTACATTACTTGCATAAATCGGGTTAATGCAGGGCTACTGCATCCTGCCATACAGACTGTTCTGTTTGTCAGTGTGCTTGTGAAGGTGTCAGTTATGCCTTGTTATGCAACAGTTGCATCTCATTTCATCAACTGAAGTCTTTACTACGTAGTGATTTTGTGCAGAATGTAGATAGAGGCTGCTAAACTATACACCTGCATTACTTACTGTTGATTGTTTGGTATCCTGTGGCCCAGTCTGTCTTTACTAATGTACAATTTGAAGGGCTTGGCCTGGACAGCAGCAGTTGTAAACCTTTCCAGACTACTGTAATAGTATAACTGTTTCACAGTTGCATTACTCTGTTTATATGGATGTCAGTGTCTGAACAGCTATATGACATGGCATACAGAACTGCAATAGTACACAAATAAAGGTTTTCCATTTCTGCAAACCTGTGTGTGGTGATTTTCTTATGACCTCTCTGTGGGTATATGTTGCAGACAACGATTGTCATTTGCATGGGTGGTCCATACAGTGTCCAGTTGTTAAGATGTTAACTGTATGAAACGCACAAGTAAAAGAAACCAATGAAATACGAAAAGTTCACGGACTCCTTGCTCCAGCAAAACAAGTTAACAAATCGCTCCAGCAAAAAGCTTGTCAAAAACCAGTTAACAAGTAAAGACTTTTGCTGGAGCGATTTGTTAACTTGTTTTGCTGGAGCAAGGAGTCCGTGAACTTTTCGTATTTCAAGATGTTAACTGTAGGCATAGTGGCTATTCCATATTGTGTGCACCTTCTACATATGTATCTTACTGTACATATCTCTGCGTGTGTATGTGTAGTCGCATTCGCATGCATATCTATATCTATATCTATATCTATATATATATATATATATATATATATATATATATATATATATATATATATATATATATGTATATATATATATATATATATATATATATATATATATATATATATGTATATCTGTATCTGCATATATGTGTCTGTGTATATGTATCCTGGGGATGTTAATAGCTTCCACATTTTACATTTCCTATGGTAGCCAAGCTGTACTGCATGATATGTTATCAATACCAGCCTGACATCATACAGGTAGGATGTAGTACTGTTAACATCTTGTGCCCATGTCGTGTCAAGTCCTGGTTATGGGATCTGCAACACTTGGTAGTGTATTGCAGGCTGGACATGTTTGGCTGTGGGGGGATATACCTATTCGTACAAGATGTATATTGTTTGGGGCCTCTCAACCCCATTAATGGTGTATGGACATATATGTTTTAGTTATTCTACCATTGTTATCTACTGATGTATGGCCATATATGCCTATATAGATATATGTATCTGCTTACATATGTATAACTATGTCCGTATATACCTACATATATATATATATATATATATATATATACATGCGTACATATATGTAACTTGCTGTTTATATGTAGACATATAGGTTTAGACATATATATATATATATATATATATATATATATATATATATATATATATATATATATATATATATGTCAGTGTAGGCATTTGCATGTATATATGTTCATATATATTTATATATATATATATATATATATATATATATATATATATATATATATATATATATATATATATATATATATATATATATATATATATACTCCTACTGTGTACAAAGAGAGCATCTGGGAAACAGAAAAAAAAAATTTAAGCTTGTTTCCTGCCTTTCCTGTTAAGTTGTATAGACTATTTGTAGGCTTCTGAGCCCCCAAGCCCTTCTGTGTTGGAGGGAAGCCTTCTAGCTTAGTTTTTTTTTCTTATAACTAGCCAGTTTTCTAGTTTCAGCACTCAAATCTGTTTCTTTGATCTCACCACTTGTTCAGAAAAAAAAATGTCATCTGCTTTTACTGTACTTGTGTTTCTACCTACTTTATTTTACTTTTGCATCATCTTAAAAGTACTCAATTGTATTTATTACTGCTTGGTGTAACTCATTCTAAGCCTTTTGGTTTAAACACTTGGGCTTCGGACCAGTTGTTTTGCACTGAGAGGGTTTGTGGTTTGCACTATAGTGGCAGAACAGGTAGCTTACATCCTTCTAGGTTGGGAACTGCTGATTGAGGGCTCAGTGTCTGTTATTCTAAAAGTGTATTAATTCTGGTTTAAGCACTTGGGCTTTCAGGCTAGTTATTTTACATTAAGAGGGTTCGTGGTCTGCACTCTTGTGGGAGGAGAGGCTGGACTCTGCCCTTCTGAGCTGGGAATTTCTGGTTAAAGGCTTATAGTGCATGTATATCTGAACTGCTTCTTACTGAAGTTGGTGCGCCTTGTTTGCTGTGGCATAGACTGGATTCGGGCCTGCTGGATCTAGCTTTGTTTGTGTAACTTGAGAACTAATCCAGGCATTCTCTAAAGTATTCAATTGTATTTATTACTGCTTGGTAGAAACTTGATTAAAGTGTACCCATTTCCCTATAGGTCCTTTCTGACTCAGTTACACAGCAATCCTATACACTATTCTAGCATGTCGAAGGGTCAGTTGCTGGCGTCCTCTCCTGTTCATCTGGTAAATCTGGGAATCTTGAGGCAATGTTACAACTGCCTCATGTACACAGACAACCCTCTCCTGCTCCCAACAAATACAAACATATGTGAGAGATGCAACTATATAGCCAAACTGGAGGCTGAGCTCTCTCAACTCAGTACTGGCAAAACCAGTCAGGAGGAGAAGGTAATCACACACACCACAATCCCAGTCTCACATAGACCTATCACAACTGCAAACCAAACACAGAAACACACAAAAACATACTCGGAGGCTCTAATTAAAAATCTACCAAAACAACAGTGGCTTCCAAAGCAGACACCCAAGCGACCACTACCTCAAGACATAGCACATGCAACACATAGTTCACAAAGTCAGTGTGCTAAACAGTCACAGCCCTTAAGGCTAAACAACATGCCAGATACACTTGTAATAGGTGACTCCATAGTCAGACACACTGACGTCCCGCTCACCAGACTGAACAAGGAAAAGGTTACAGTAAGCTGCCTGTCGGGCACTAGAATCCTCCACATAACACAAGCACTCAGGTCACTCCAAAGCAAGTACAAATATGACTCAGTCATTGTCCATGCAGGTGTGAATGACCTGAGACGTACCTCCCTGGACTACATGAAAAGAGACATAGAGGAGCTCTCTGATTATGTAGCCCAGGTCGGTATGACCCTGACCCTGAGCAGCATCTTACCCTCACCAAGAATGATGCCACAGTACAGAGACAAAATGATCAGCTTTAACAATTGGCTTAATTACTGGTGTCATTCTAAGGGGATCCAATATCTGTCCGCTTGGGATGACATGCTTGACAAGCCATGCTGCTTCGCAAGGGATGGCTTGCACCTGTCACCCCTGGGCTTCCGGATATTGGCCAAGGCTCTTGCCACCCCCTTAGTGCCTTTTTTAGGCAAGGCTCAAAAGACAAACCCACCTCCCTAGAAAACACATGTGAAAAAAAACTAAGGGTAATGCTGCTCAATGCCAGAAGTCTAAATCTCAAGATGCACGCTCTCGAAGCCCTCCTCAGTATGGAGAACATCGATGTCTGTGCAGTGACTGAAACCTGGTTCAAGGCTCCTGAGAGCACCCCAGCACTACCAGGTTATACCTCATATCATGCTTTCCGGCCCAAAAACTTGGACCGAACCACAAAAGGAGGGGGAGTATCCATATTCATCAAAGATACCCACACCTCCAGGTTAGTGGCAACGCACGAAGCATCGGAGATCATCCAGGTGCAACTAACCATAGGCAAAACTTCCCTACAGTTTGTAGAATGCTACAGACCACCCTCTCAAACTCAGGAACCCCACTCAGCCTTCCTGAAGACACTGGAGAGTATGAATGTCTCTCCAAATACCATCATATTGGGAGACTTCAACTACCCAAACATAGACTGGGAACATTACTCAAGCCCCAACACCCTAGCCCAAAGGTTCCTAGAATTCATAAACTCAAATGCGATGGAACAACTAGTCACCACTCCCACAAGAGGAGATAAAATACTAGACCTGATCATCACAAACATGGGGACAAAATGCTCCACACCGGAAGTATACCCCTCATTGCTGAGATCAGACCATAAATTAATCTCACTGGAAATCTACATCCCACCCCCACCCCCTGCACAGAAGACCACAGTGAAAAATTTCTCAAAAGCCGACTTCACACTTTTTAAGACTGAAGTGGTATCGTTCAAGGCCCCTGGGCCAGTGGAAACCACAACCCACACCGCTGAATCCTTTATAAATACCTTCTAAGGACAACTTCAGGAATGCATGGACCATGCAATCCCTAATAAAACCAAGACCCATTCCAACAAAGGCAGGCATCCTGTCTGATGGACCCCAGCCATTAATAAACTTTACAACAGGAGGAGGAAGCTACTACATGACAGAGCAAAATCCCCAAAAGGGAAGGCATCTCTGATCAGTACTAGCAAAAAACTTCGATCACTCATAAAATCATCCAAGGCCAACTTTGAGAGAAAAATCACAAAAGACAATCACAAGGCCTTTTTTAGCTATGTTAGAAACCTGGGTGGAAACTCCCAGATATGCTCAGAGTTAGTCCAAAATGACTAACACTGAACCCACAGATATTGCCAACATTCTGGCAGACAGGTTCAGTGCAAATTTCTCTGCCCCCTCCCCCCCAAAAGGAGAAATATCTATCCCAACAGAGTGTAGCCTCCTTATCATCTCAGATGCCCAGGTGAGAGCCGCCCTCTCCAAAGCTAAAAACACAGCATCAATGGGACCGGACGGTGTCCCGGGCTGCGTGCTACATGAACTCCAAGAGGAACTAAACCCGCACATAAGGCTGCTGTTTAATCTTAGCCTTACTACAGGATACGTACCCAAAGAGTGGCATACAGCAACAGTGGTCCCACTCCACAAAGGAGGTGCTTCTACGGACCCTGGAAATTACCGCCCCATAAGCTTGACGAGCCTGGTCTGCAAAGCTATGGAAAGGATCATTATGGAACTCATAAACAAAGACATTGGGGACCTACAGACATTAGATCCTACCCAATTCGGCTTTGTCAAAGGCAGATCCTGCCTTTTGAAACCAGTCGACTTTTTTGAAACAGTCACTAAGGCCACTGATGAGGGTAAGGCAGTTCACACAGCCTACCTTGACCTTACAAAAGCCTTCAACACAATATCACACTCGGGCATCATTGACAAACTCACCAGCTTAAATGTAAACCCATATGTCACAAGATGGGTTGCAAACTGGCTCAAGGACAGAACCCACACGGTCAGAATTGCTGGAACTATGTCAGACTCTAAGCCAGTCACAAGCAGTGTACCACAGGGCTCAGTCCTGGGACCCCTCTTGTTTGGCATTTATTTTTCCGAGGTGCAAGCAAACATAGGAGGATTGTGGCTGACAAAGTTCGCAGATGACTGCAAACTGTGCGTCATAATTGATACTCCAGCAGACACAAGCATCCTTCAGAAAGGCCTCATAGAAATGGATAATTAGTGCCAGAGCCATGGCCTTAAACTGAACACCAAAAAATGTATAGTCATACCCTTTGGGAAAAACAAGGTACCCACAAATTACCACATAGGTGGTAATCCATTAAGTATGGAAGAGGTAATCAGGGTCCTAGGGACCCAAGTCGACAGTAAATTTGACACTCACATTGCCAAGGTGATTAGGAAGACCTTCTATATTGCCCACCTTATCATGAAGGGATTCACATCTAGATCAAGAGAGGTCATTGTGCCCCTGTACTCTTCTCTTATCAGGCCCATGATTAAGTACTATGCCCCATTTGGGATGTATCTTACCCAACACCTGCAGCAGTTAGAAAGACCCCAAAAGTTCCTCACCAAGAGGATAAAGGGTCTCAAACATATGTCATATGCTGCCCGGCTGAAGAAACTCCAGCTCTATTTAGTCGTATACCGCCTACTCAGAGGTGATCTATGCCTGACGTACAAGGTCATGTCCGATCCGGAATTAATGGACATGCTCCACCTTAGAAAATCCAAATCCATTAGAGACACGAGAGCAAGAGATTTGAACCTCAACACAGAAATAAATAGGACGTGCTGGAGGGACAGATTCATAACCCAGAGGCTCCCTACACTCTGGAACAGAATCCCAGTCCATGTTAGGCAGAGCCCCTCACTAACTCTCATCAAGAGAAATCTTGACAAGTGGATGGGAGATCGTAGGTTTACCCCGGGGGTCATCTCTGTGTCACTACTAGACAGAGGCACAGTAAACTAAACCCTAAATGGGCATAGTATTCTCATCCCAAAGGGTGGCGAAAGCCACACACACTCTGGCTAGGCTTATAAATGCCCTAGGGCAGATAGCCTAGTATGAACCTATGAACCTATCATTCTAAGTCTTTTGGATTAAGCACGTGGGCTTCAGACCAGTTGTTTTACATTAGGAAGGTTTGTGGATTGCACTGTGGTGGCAGGACAGGTAGCTTTCATCCTTCTAAGTTGGGAACTGCTGATTGAGAGCCCAGTGTCTGTTACTCTTAAAGTGTATTAGTTCTGGTTTAAGCACTTGGGCTTCAGGCCAGTTATTTTACATTAAGAAGGTTCGTGGTCTGCACTCTTGTGGGAGAAGAGGCTGGACTCTACCCTTCTGAGCTGGGAATTTCTGGTTAGAGGTTTATAGTGCCTGAATATTTGAACTGTATCTTACTGAAATTGGTACACCTTGTTTGCTGTAGCATACACTAGATCCAGGCCTGCTGAATCTAGCTTTGTTTATATGCTTGTTGTTTGCTTGTTATTTCCCTGGAACGCTAATTCCACCTAATACGCGGCTTCTCAGCGCTTCTGTGGATCACTAGTGATATCTGCATTGCTTACTGTACTTATTTCCTTGTTTCACTTGAAAGAAATCTACTGTTTGTCATTTTTGCATTTAAGTTTTCTGTAACACATTGCACTTAAAGTTACCTGGCACTTGCTCACTAAAGCAATTATATAAGTCAGCACTAAAAATTAAAAGCACTACACCCTCACTCCCCACTGGCCCTTGTTTCAATTATTAAGGAATTCCCAATATTATTCTAGCATGTCAAAGGGCAGTTGTCAATCTCCTCTCTGGTCCAGCTGGTGAATCTGGGAATCTTGAGGCAATGTTACAACTGCCTCATGTACACAGACAACTCTCTCCTCCTCCCAAAAATTCCAACACATGTGAGAGATACAACCATACAGCCAAACTGGAGGCTAAGCTCTCTCAACTCAGTACTGGCATAACCAGTCAGGAGGAGAAGGAAAGCACACTCACTACAATTCCAGTCTCACATAGACCTACCACAACAGCAAACCAAACACATAATCACACAAAAACATACTTGGAGGCTCTAAATAAAGATCTGCCTAAGCAGCAGAGACCTCCAAAGCAGACACCCAAGCAACCGCTACCCCAAAACAAAACACGTGCAACACATATCTCACAAAGCCAGTGTGCTGAACAGTCACAGCCCTTAAGACTAAACAACACACCTGATACACTTGTAATAGGTGACTATCGTCAGGCACACTGACGTCCCGCTCACCAGGCTGAACAAGGAGAGGGTCACGGTGAGCAGTCTGTCGGGCGCTAGGATCCGCCACATAACACAAGCACTCAGGTCACTCCATGGCAAGTACAAATTTGACTCAGTCATTGTCCATGCTGGTGTGAATGACCTGAGACGTACCTCCCTGGACTACATGAAAAGAGACATAGAGGAGCTCTCTGAGTATGTAGCCCAGGCCGGTATGACCCTGACCTTGAGTAGCATCTTACCCTCACCAAGAATGATGCCACAATATGAAGACAAGATGATCAATTTCAACAATTGGCTTAAGTGCTGGTGCCATTCAAAGGGGATCCAATGCCTGTCAGCTTGGGATGATATGCTCGACAAGCCACGATGCTTCGCTAGGGACGGCTTGCACCTGTCACCCATGGGCTTTCGGATATTGGCAAAGGCTCTTGCTACCCCCATAGTGCCTTTTTTAGGCAAGGCTCAAAAGACAAACCCAGCTCCATAGGTATCACAAGGGAGAAGAAACTAAGAGTAATGCTACTCAATGCCAGAAGTCTAAACCTCAAGATGCACGCACTCAAAACTCTTCTTAGCATGGAGAACATTGATATCTGTGCAGTAACAGAAACCTGGTTCAGGGATCCTGAGAGCACCCCAGCACTACCAGGTTATACCTCATAACATGCTTTTCGGCCCCAAAACTTGGACCGAAACCACAAAAGGAGGGGGAGTATCGATATTCATCAAAGATACCCACACCTCCAGGTTGGTGGCAAAGCACGAAGCATCAGAGACTATCCATGTGCAACTAACAGTAGGTAAAACTGCCTTCCAGTTTATAGCCTGCTACAGACCACCCTCCCAAACCCAGGAACCCCACTCGGCCTTCCTGAGAACACTGGAAAATATGAAGGTCTCTCCAAACACCATTATACTGGGAGACTTCAACTATCCAAACATAGACTGGGAACATTACTCTAGCTCCAACAACCTAGCCCAAAGGTTCCTAGAATTTATAAACTCAAATGCTATGGAACAACTTGTTACCACTCCCACAAGAGGGGAAAACATACTGGACCTGATCATCACCAACATGGGAACTCTATGCTCCAGACCAGAAGTGTATCCCTCACTGGTAAGATCAGACCATAAACTAATCTCACTGGATATTCACATCCCGACCCCACCCTCTGCCCAGAAAACCACAGTGAAAAACTTCTCTAAAGCAAATTTCACACTCCTCAAAACCGAGGTGGAATCCTTCAAAGCCCCCGGGCCTGTGGAAAATACGGCCCAGACCGCAGAATCCTTTATAAACGCATTCTATGAACACCTTCAGGAATGCATGGATCATGCGATCCCAAATAAAACCAAGACCCAATCCTCCAAAGGCAGACATCCTGTCTGGTGGACCCCAGCCATAAACAAACTATACAATAGAAGGAGGAAGCTACTAAATTATAGAGCGAAATCCCAAAAAGGGAAGGCATCACTGATCAGTATTAGCAAAAAATTGCGGGCACTCATAAAATTGTCTAAGTCCAGCTTCGAGAGAAAAATTGCACAGGACACTAAGGATAATCACAAGGCTTTCTTTAGTTATGTTAGGAACCTGGGTGGTAATTCCCAGATATGCTCAGAATTAGTCCAAAATGACAAAAAATACACCGAACCCACAGACATTGCCAACATCCTAGCTGACAGGTTCAGCGCAAACTTCTCCCCACCCTCCCCACCAAAAGGGCAAATATCTATCCCAGCAGAGTGCTGACCCCTGACATCTCAGATGCTCAGGTAAGAGCCGCCCTCTCCAAAGCAAAAAACGCAGCATCAATGGGACCAGACGGTGTCCCGGGCTGTGTCCTACATGAACTCCAAGAAGAGCTAAACCCAAACATAAAGCTACTGTTCAATCTCAGCCTTACTACAGGATATGTGCCCAAAGAGTGGCATACAGCAACAGTGGTCCCTCTCCATAAAGGTGGTGCCTCAACGGATCCTGGAAACTATCACCCCATAAGCCTGACTAGCTTGGTCTGCAAAGCTATGGAAAGGATCATCATGGACCTCATAAATAAAGATTTTGGGGACCTACAGACACTGGATCCTACCCAGTTCAGCTTTGTTAAGGGCAGATCCTGCCTCTTAAACCTGGTTGATTTCTTTGAAACAGTCACCAAGGCCATTGACGAGGGGAAGGTGGTCCACACAGCCTACCTGGACCTCGCAAAAGCCTTCGATACAATACCCCACTAGGGCATTATAGATAAGCTCACCAGCTTAAATATAAACCCCTATGTCACTAGATGGATTGCAAACTGGCTCAAGGACAGAACCCACATGGTTAGAATTCCTGGAGCCATGTCAGACTCCAAACCAGTTGCAAGTGGTGTCCCACAAGGCTAAGTCCTGGGACCTCTCTTGTTCGGTATATATTTCTCGGAGGTACAGGCAAACACGGAAGAACTGTGGCTGACCAAGTTCGCAGATGACTGCAAACTGGGTGCCATAATTGACTCTCCAGCCAACACAAGCATCTTCCAAAAGGGCCTCACAGAAACAGACAACTGGTGCCAGAGCCATGGCCTCAAGCTAAATGCCAAAAAGTGTATTGTCATCCCCTTTAGCAAAAACAAAGTGCCCACAAATTACCACATAGGTGGTAATCCATTAAGTACAGAAGAAGTAATTAGGGACCTGGGGACCCAACTTGATAGCAATCCCTCATTTGACAACCACGTGGCCAAAGTGGTTAGAAAAACATTTTATATAGGCCACCTAATCATGAAGGGATTCACATCTAGATCAGGGGAGGTCATTGTGCCTCTTTACTCATCCCTCATCAGGCCCATAATTGAGTACAATGCCTCTTTTGGGATGTACCTTACCAGACACCTGCAGCAACTGGAAAGACCCCAAAAGTACCTCACCAAGAGGATCAAAGGGCTCAAACAGATGCCATATGCTGCCCGGTTAAAGAAACTCCAGCTCTACTCAGTGGCATACCGCCTGTTCAGAGGTGATCTGTGCCTGACATATAAAGCCATGTCCAACCCGTAATTAATGGACATGCTGCTTCTCAGAAAATCCAAATCCCATCGAGCTACGCGCTCGAGAGACTTGAACCTCAGCACTGAAATAAATAGGACATGCTGGAGGGACAGATTCATAACCCAGAGGCTCCCTTCACTCTGGAATAAAATCCCAGTCCAGGTTAGGCTGAGTCCCTCATTGACTTTCTTCAAGAGGAATCTTGATGAGTGGATGGGAGATCCTAGGTTTACCCCGGGTATCACTTCTGTGTCACTGTTAGACAGAGGCACAGTATACTAACCTCGAAAAAGGGCATAGCAAAATAAATTTAAAATGGGTGGCGAAACCCAAACACATTCTGGCTAGGCTTATAAATGCACTAGGGCAGATAGCCTAGTATGAACCTATAAACCTATGAACCTATACATATATATATATATATATATATATATATATATATACACATGTATATGTATGTATATATATATATATATAAATATATATATATATATATATATATATATGCATATATATATATATATATATATATATATATATATATATATATATATATATATACACATATATAGATATGTTGTATGTGTTTAGATATTAATATATTTACACACACATCTAAGTGTTGGAATACATTCTTTGTACTGTTGCATGACTGGGCTGGATGATATGTTTCTGAAAACATCAGAGTTATATATATCTGGCATGGCTTATTGGTAAATCCCTTTGTCTATGGTGTGCAGGGTCCTGGGTTTGAGCCTTGCAGAGGCTGTTTATTTTGTTGCTGGTCAGAACATTGGCCATTGGATACAAAGTGATTAAGGCACTTTAAAGCAGTTGTAAGCAGGTTTGCGTGTAAGCACTGCTAAATTCCGGTTACAGTGCCTTATACTCAGTTAGCTTCTAAATTGCTTTACCTGTGTAGACGTTGCTTACCCTGTGCAAACAGGCTTAAACCCGCTTACTGCTGCTTTAAAGTGCTTACTGCCGCTTACCACCATGCCAATTTCTTTAAAAGAAATGAAAAAGGGTTTGATAGGAAAGTGGTGAAAAAAGGGGCACAAAGAGGGAAAGACAGTAGGGAAAATAGCTAGGGATGTACAGGAAGGGTGTAGGGAAGGTCCATAGCTGCCCATTTATTCTACAGCAACAGCTGTGCATATACACTGAATTTAGAGGTAGATTTGGACACTCAAACCCCTGGGAGTGGTGTGAGGACAAGAATAATAAGCTGTGATGCCAATTAGACCAGATTATATGTGGCCAGTGGACATGTGTGCGAAATGGACAGCTATGTATGGGGCGAAATTTTTTTGTGGGAACAGATTGCCCTTTTTTTTTAGGTGAGAGCGGGACGTTGGGGAGGTGTAGTATGAATATTTGGGGAGGTAAGTTGGGTAGGTTAACAGACAAGACAAACAAGATGCATACAGGGGTGGTATATGAGACATGTGGGGGGTAACCACCTTGATGGGGAGTGGTGTTGGGATATTGGAAGCCCACAAGCCCCCTAGTCATAACAATGGGATTGAGATCCCCACCCATGGGCAGTCACCACTGAACCTTCACAGCCCTGAAGGTGGTTGTGCTGGTGGCTGAGTCGCAGAGCCAGGCTGACTCTCTAATCAAGACACGCGGCACTCGAGCTGGCACAGAACATCACAAACTGCTCATTGATCGCTCTACGCATCACGACTCCGACCTGGCGACAGGTGACAGGTGCCTGTTCGCGCCCACTCCCCGGTGGGCGAGCCCCATCTCCTAAGGCAGTTCTACCCAAAGGTGGTGCAGGACAAATGGACAGGGAGGTCCAGGGTTGAGCCCCAGATATGCTAGTTCTGGGTGCCATGGCCAGCTAAGGTGGCAAAGGTGGGTCCACTGGGACCGGCCTTCCCAAGTGTGCTATAGTGTTTAGATTTCATCATCATTTGGGGTTAGTAATAGTCAACACATTCCAGGGTTAGGTATAACAGCATCCATAGATATTTCCATTAACCCAGACACCAGATATGGAACAGTTGCATAGCCAACAGAACACATGCATATATGGGACCACAGTGGTAATAAGAACAGTATGCAGGAACATTGATGGCACCATGCCCAATGTTGAAGTAATTCAATATAGCACATGCATGGGAACCGTGAAAATATTTATCAAACAATTAGACATTATCAGAGTCATTACATACCAGTTGGGGTGGAAATGTTGATTATTGTTGGAGATATGGTAGGAGGGACAGAAAGATGTCATTTAACAACTAGCATATTCCTGTAGTCCACATTACTTTCCTAGTCAGTGCTGTTATTTGTACCTTACAAGTCTTACTACACTACCGTATAGCCTTAGTTTGAACAGTGATATGGCTGTCATCATCATTACACATGAACCAGATTTACCTGCAGTATACACCTCTTACCTGGTATACCTGTGGTGGGAATGTTTGTTAACGCTAACTAACTATTTCTACACATACTCCCAGATTCCGGGTTGTTGTTTTACACATAGCTATCCAACTCTTTCTTCACAGACTCTGATCATGTGTTGACCACATGCTGGTGTGCCGGGACATATCTAGAATATTGTCCTCTTCCACCTTTAGTGACCTGACACACGCATATACATGTTTTCCTACACAGTTATATTATGTAGCACAGTATGGCTGACAGTGACCAGTCATACTTTATTATTCAGAGAAACTGCAACACTCACAATTCCCTACAATACCAGAGTGAACAGTACCAGTACAGGTTATAGTGGTCTGTATTTCTCAGCATTGTTTGTATCCAGTGTACCTGTGGGAGCAATGTTTGTTAGCACTACCTGACTCTTGCCACACAAAGTTCTGGATTACCCATTAGTATTATGCACATACATCTCACTCTGTTACTATGCACTCTCTGGTTACAGCTTGACAACATGGGAGTGTAGATAGGACATACTTGAAATATTACTCTTCTAACAGTTTTGGGGGTTGCTACAGTGACAGTTGTGTTCTCATGATGTTTGACAATCACTTGTATTCCCTGTTTGGTGGCTAAACATCTGGGATCATCCCACAGACTTACCAGGGGGACAGAGGGACAGGCAGCAGATATGGGCACATATACTGGACATTCTGACCTCATTTGTACAGTTGCGGGTATGAATCTGTATGCCGTTGTGTCTGCTATATAGATATTGCTGTATATCTCCAATCTGCTTTCTGTCTTATTAATCCTGTGGGCTTTTGCATTCTGACCTTGTATTACAATACTCATATACAGATTTCCTAGTCCATTATATGTTGTAGGACAGTGTGGGTGACAGTGATGTGTAATACCTCATTATTCAGAGCAACTGCATATCATTCTTGTATTTCTGGCCACAGTGTTGGTATCTGACAGACCTGTGGGAGGAGTGTTTATTAGCACTACCTGAATGTTCCCACACAGAGTATGAGATCCCACATAACTATTATGCACATACATCTCACTGTTGCTGTACACACTCTGACCACAGCTTGACAAGTTGGAGTGTAAATGGGGCATGCGTGGCTTGTTAATCACATAAGGTATTGGGAAGTTGCTTGTGTGCCAGCTTTGTTCTCATAGCTGTGTGTCAATCAGTTGTATTTCCTGTTTGTTGCCTATACATCTGGGATCATCCCACTGATTTCCCAGGGGGACAGGTTGATAGGCAACAGATATGGGCCACATTAATTAACATTCTGGACATATCTGTACAGTTGTGGGGTATGATTCTGTATGCAGACTACTATCATTGGCACGATTTGAACCATGGCTGTGTGTGCTAAAAAAACAACAGTTCACACCTCAGTTGCATGTGCTATTCAGTTTTTGTTGTCTGAATTTTCCCACTTTACTATCTATGTGTCTCTCAGTTGTACTAAATGGCCTCTGGGGATTACACCTGTCATATACAGGCATTCCTACACATTCAATTTATGGTGCACGGTGGGGGTAACAGTGCTTAATACTACAGTACTATTACATGATTGCATATCTATATTACCATATGATACCAGGATATACACATGCAGTCCAGCAGTTAAACCTGTTTTTTCAGGTGATTACACTTTTATTGACTTACAAACAATATGAGACTCTTCCTGCCATATTCTCTAGTGCATGCAGTACTTGCCTTGAACAATACAGGTTTTATACAAACAATTAATTTACTACTACTTTTATTTTTATTTCCTATGACAGTAAATGCATGAGTATTACTGACCTGCCTCGCGTCGCACCCTCTCCAGGCGACTAATGTGAGCCTCCTGGTTCATGGCCCGCTCCATTGCAGCTGTGGGGGACATAACAGAAATATTTAGCCATACCTATCCATGATATACCTGAGCTGGCAATTATTACACACATACTGGGGTGATACTTACACACAGCTGGAACATCCCCTAATGCTCTAGCCTCTTGGAGCCACTCCTCCAAGATTTCCCTCTTATGCCACTTCAGGTTGGCATAGTGGTGCCTGACCTGCTCACCTGTTCGGGGTTTACCAGTGGCACTGGTGAGGTCACGGGTGAGATGTTCTCAGGCCGCTGCCTTATATTGGGAGCCCTGGTACTGGCCCTGCAGCAGTTTCTGAGCATGGTCTTTAACTAGGAGTCCTGCCATGACCTTGGACTCCTGGATGCATCAGTGCTGTGCCCGGAAGTGCACACCTTCTCCCCTTACTGCCATAGTGCCTGCAAGGGGAAGATACAACCAGTTATGAGATGTATTCCCACCTCTTGGGTTTAAGTAGGGCCGATTTCCTGCACATTTCCATGACTGGCCATTTTTGAAAAGGCTAAGCTATGGGCAAACCTGCTTAACTAGGGTTGGCATTGTTTAAAGGGGTATATCACAGGGCACAATGAGTTAGCTGTTCTATACATTGCTCACACCTCCTAAGCTGGCCTGTGCAATGCTTAGTGTTGCTTACATTAGACTTTGCATTATAATGCCTTTTTGGCATTGAGTTAATCATTACACCTTATATATATGCCTGGTATCCATGATTAATGTGTATGTACACTCTGTGGGGTCCTTGTGTTTTATTGTGAACTTCAACACTCTATTACAATTACACCTCACTTCTGGGATTACCGCTGTACTCCAGTTCACATATGTATGTTATGTAGTGGGTTACGGAATATATGACTGTATACTGATTCCTTTCACAGGTTCAGTTTGGTTATACTATGGTGAGGACTTGTTTGCTGCTACCTCATTCTTCTGTACTTCTGTGATGGCTTGGTTGTTAACTACTGTGACTATGGTGCATAGGTTCCTGGGTTTGAGACCTGCATGGCTGTTTATTTTGTTGATAGGCTGAACAAGAGCCATTGGATACAGAGTGATTAAGGCACTTTTGAGCAGTTAAAAGTGGGTTTGCGCAACGGTAAGCACTGCTAACCTGCCGTTACATCTGCTTACCGAGAGTTAGCTTCAGAATTGCTTAGCCAGTGTAGGCATTGCTTACCACCGTGCAAACGGGCTTAAGCCCACTTACCAGTGCTTAAATATGTTTACTCCTGCTTATTTGTGCTTAAACCTGCTTACTAGTACCTTATTCATTATGACACTGACACCTCATTTGTGCATTTACTGCAGTACTCCAGTTCATAAATATATGTTATTTAGTAGGTTATGCAACATAAATATTACACATAACGTGCTTTGCCATGGAAAATGGAATGTGCTGCTGTGAGACTCAAACGAGGACTACCTGCTTGTAAGGTGAATGTGCTGCCCACTACACTATTGCTATGCTGCTTCATCTTCCTTTTTATCCTCTTCAGCAATTTAAGCTTCATTAACCGTAGCTAAGCGATGGGCACACCCGCACACCTACAGTTAGCTTTAATCTGATTTTTTAAAAAAAATAAAAGGGTTTCTTCATTTTATTTATATATACTGTTGCTGTTGTACACAAGGGGGACTGTTGGTGGGGATATGCGGACACATATGAGCGGTCTCGCTCATTTCTTACCCCTTTCTGCTGTTGTGCATTGCGGGGTAGTGTATATTCTGAGAGTTCTGCTCTCAGACACACCCCCTGCACTCTTACATGCTCCATGTAAGATTATGAGCTCACGCAGCGCACCTCATTAATATGCATGGAGCGCTACATCCTGCTCCTAAACAATTGCTTCCGTGTGGGACTAAGCTAGTCCTGCATGGAAGATTAGTAAATCCGGGGGAAAGTTTTTAAGTTCTTCAGACATCTTTTTTTCCTGCTACATCATATTGGTGTATGCATAAGCTACAGTTATCTTTCAGAATCTTTCCTTCTTCCTTATATTACATACCACTAGTCTTCCAAGTACTGCTACCATCAAATCAAGTATTCTTATCTCTTTACTTATAAAATATCTTATTCCTGAGCACATATCACTCCTCACTGATGATATAATCTTTTTACCAAAGATTGCCTTAGTCCTTTCTATTTTTTCTTCATTCACACATTTTGTTTCTAATAAACATATAGGCACATAGGCAAGTACTATACTAGCTGCCCTTGCAGGTCATTTTAAGCCTAACCAGTTTTGTGCTTAAATTAACCTATTCCATTTGGTTAGAGATTAGCCTTACCAATCCAGTGGTCGATAATTATATATTACCCCTCATGAGAATAACTGCGAACATACCATAGATAATTTGAAAGAACCCATGCATGGGATAAAGTATTTAGGAGCTGCCTGTATCCATTACTAGTAAAGAAATACTCATAGATTCATAGGTTTATACTAGGCTAACAACCACAAGGGTCTTTAAAAGCCTAGCCATGCAACCTGACACAGTTTTGTCTCAAAGTTCCTGCATGCCTGTACAGTGGGGTATGTTAGTAAAGATGTAGCTAAGGTTTATGTTGGGGATATGTTAGTTGAGGATTAATTTACTAACGGTTGACCTCTGTCCATCAGAGGCATGTGGCCAGATCAGGGGTGAATTTGGGATTATTCATCAATGATCAAGCTTTCTTTTGAATAGCATCAGGGATGAACTTTGCTTCATGTAGATAGGTAGCTTATTCCATAGTGCTGGGATACTTTGAGATACATATCAGTCCTTCCAGCAGGTTCTGTTCATGTCAAAGACAAAGTTCAGTTCCTTGGATCTAGTGTTTCTGGTGCTGTTTGTCTTGAGGATGATCCATGAGATCCATCAGAGCTGAATCTGAGGATGCCTTATATGCTAGGCATAGATCACCTTTCAGTAACCTGTAGGAGACTGAGTACAGAGACAGGACCTTACAGTGATCTGTGTAAGACAGGATACTCATACCCTGGATTCTCCTTGTGAGGAACCTTTGAGGACATTCTAACTGTTGCAAGTGCCTGATTGGTACATGCTGATAGATGGGCCTTATAAGGGCTGAGTAGAGTGGTACTGTTACTTCTTTGGACCTGGATGCTAAACGTTGCTCATATGTTGGATGACATCGAATAATTTTCTTACTATCTTGGCTATGTGTTGGTTAAATGCCAGATTACAGTCTACATGTTGCCAGAATACCAGCTGTCAGGCCAACTCTTAGGGGTGTTTTATCGATGAAATAGTTAGGTTAGGTAGATGATTTCCTAAAGGGTACTATAATGCATTACTTTGCATTGAGGTTTAATCCGTGGCTTTTGCAACAGTCATTTGCTTGTGTTAGATCCTCTTTCAGGATGTTGGTGCCATGAGGGGAATCTATGACAGGTTTCAATTTACAGTCATCTTTGAACTTAGTAAGCCAGATGCCTTTGACATTAGACTTGACCTCTGGGAAGTAGATGCCAAACAGGAGTGGATCCAACACAGAGCTTTGGGGTCCTCCTCTGATGACCTGTCTCTTGGTGGAGGTGGTCTCACTGATCTTGACCTCTTGGGATTTATCTGTGAACCAGCTGGCAATCCAGCGATTTATGTAGGGATTTATGCCTCGTTCTGAGAGTTTGCCAACAATACCAATTGGGATATTGTATCACATACTTTGACCAGCTCAAGGTAGGTGGCATGCAGCATTTCTCCCAATCCATAACCATGGTATCTTTCTTGAAGAGGTCTATCAGGTTAAATAGGCAAGACAAAGCCAAACTGGGATGGTTTAGTGTCTGCATGTGGCAATGTCCTTACTGATCATTTGCATGATAATTTGTTCCATAGCTTTGCATATTAGACTTGTCAGAATGATAGATATGTAGTTTTCAGGGTCAGTTAATTGTCCACCCTTATGAAGAGGGATGACCGTTGTGGCCCTCCTTTCACCTGGTATGTAACATGTTTTGAGGTTATAGTCTAACAGTGCCTCAAGTGGTCATCCTGGGTCACATATTACGCTATTTAGGAGGCAACTGGGATGTTGTTGGGGCTCATTGAAGTGGTGTTTTTTTGGCTTTAAAGAGCACCTCCAGGAACTGCTTCCTGTTGGGGGAATATACCAAAATGGACTTCACAGTAAGTAGTAGGGGGATTGGGAGTGGAACTAGAGCTAAATCCCTGGTCAGTGAAGTTTGTGCCATTTCCCACAAGTTCTGCAAACTGAAAACTGAGTATTACCTTTACGGTTCCTGACATAGCTGAAGAACACGTTGTGATTGTCCTTAGCCTGAGAGGCTATTCTGACCTCAGAATTGTCCTTGTTAGACTTTATTAGACCTCTTAGTTTCTTGTTTAGTTGAATCACAGAGCTCTTGTCTCTACGAGATTTGCTCTTTCTGATTTTGTCCATGACTTCTTTTCTTTTGTTATTTAGCTTGCTGAGGTAAGGATTCCACCAGTATGGTTTGTTTTGGGTGTTAGGTCTGGGATTACTTTCTGTAGGTATGGCAATCTCCAGTGCAGACATTTACATGTTTGTTCAGGGATTCTGTAAATAATTCAGCATAGGTAGCTTTTATTTTGGGGGGGGGGGTGGGGGAGCTGTGAGTTTTGACTAACTGTCTCTTATTAGGATGTAGTATAGTTCCTGTTATGAGCTTATTTGGGTTTTTCTGGGTTAATTTTTATTTTGAGGGTGACAGCTTAGTGGTCCAACCTCACCAATGAGAACATGATGTGGGGGGAGGGGTGCAACACTCTCCAATGTTGGTGAGTACTAGGTTTAATACGCTTGTCCCTCTGTTTGGAGAGTGAAATATCTGGTCCAGAGTGTTCATGTTGATAAAGTTCAGGAAACATTACACCTGTGAGTTAGAGGCAGTGCACCTTTCCCAGTCTGTAGAGGATAGTTAAAGTCTCCCATGAATAGGGAATTTGGTTGGATGGCAAGCACCTGTAGATGGTCTAGATGAGAGTTATGAGCTATATGGTTAGGAACCTTGTCTATGGAGACTTGTGTGTGGATGAACTCCAAGGCATCATCCTTTTTAATCAACCTAGAGCTGTATTTTCTGCTAACATAGACCAAAACACCTCCACCTTTACCTCTTGTCTGTGTTGCTGTTGGTCTAAATGTGTGGAACGCACTGTACCCTTCCAGTGCCAGAGTAGACCTGAGGAAAATTTTCTGTTTCACAGTCATAGATGTTAGTTAAACATGAATATGGACAGGGATGAACTTTGTTTTATGTGGTTGGGCAGTCTGTTACAGACCAGAGGCATCCACTGTGAGACATGAGACATACTTGAACCTCCAAACCATTCTGTTGATGTTGCAGTATAGGTTTAAATCCCCTATACTGATTATTCCTGATGCCATTTGACTTGCTGATGTGCAGTAAATCCATCAGTAAGGTGTCAAAGGGTGCCTTGTATGCCAGACACAGATCACCTCTTAGCAGTCTGTAGGATATTGAGTATCAAGACAAGGCTTTGAGACGGTCCGTGTATGACATGTTGTTTAGGCCTTGTATCCTTTTAGTAAGGTATATTTGTGGGCATTTCAGTTTCTGCATTGGTCTGGACAGATGGAAGCCATAGGGGTTATTATGCTCAATCATTGGGCTAATGAGGGCTGAGTAAAGGGGGACAACGACACCCTTATATCTAGACACAATCTCTTTGTTTATAAGCTGTGCAATATAATAGGAGTTTTTTTACAACAGTGAGCAAATCTATTTCAAAAGTTAGGTCACTGTTCACATTAATTCACAAATCTTGAAAAACTAGGTCATCTCTTAGAGGAGTATTGTCAAAGTAGTAGTTCCTGGGGTAGATGACTTCCCTAAGGATATAATATTGTATTTTTTTAATTTAGTTTCAGTCTATGATTTTGGCACCAGTTCTTTATTTGGGACAAACCTTTCTGCAGGATGGCTAAGTCATTTGGGGATTTAATGGCTATTCCTAGCTTGCAGTCAACTGAAAACTTAGTCAGCCAGAGCCCTTGGGTATTGGCTTTTACTTAACAAAAGTAGATGCCAAACAGGAGGAGGTCCCTGCATAGAACCCTGGAGGACTCCATTGGTGGCTGGTCTCATTGTGGAGGTGAGTTCCCCTATTTTGATTTCCTGCATCTTATCAGTGAGTCAGTTGGCAATTCCCTATTTTAATTTCCTGCATCCTATCTGTGAGCCAGTTGGCAATCCAATGGGTGACAAAGGGGTTTATTTCTTCTCTACCATGCCTGTGTGAGGAATGGGTCAAAAGCCTTGGCTGGGTCAAGGTTTGGCATGTGTACTATTTTGCCTTCATCCATTGCTTTGGAGGCGTTTTCAAAAAAGTCTACCAGGATGACTCAGCATAACCTGCTCTTGACAAAAGCAAACTGAGATGGGTCCAGTGTTTGGATGTTTCCTATGTCCTAATTGATTAGTTCCATGAAAAGTCTTTCTGTGGTTTTGCATATGAGGCTGGTCAGACTTATGGGTCTATAATTCAGAGGTCTGTCGAAAGTCCTGTCTTATAAAGGGGAATGCCTGTAGCTGTTGTCCTTTCTCTTGGAACAAAACCTGTGAGGAGGTTAAGATTGTACAGTGTTGTTATGAGTGTGGTTAAATTATGCTTTGCGCTATTTAAGTTACATCCAAGGATATTATCAGGACCCGATGATGGAGTACTTTTAGCTCTTGATAGTATTTTTAGGACTTGGTCTTTTGTGATCGTTGGAGGCAAGCCAATTTCATGTTTATCTTGAGGGACAGATGGAGGGGAGAAAAGGGCAAATTTATCAGTCAGTAGATTTTCTATATCTTGGCATTGCTAAGTTGTGGCTTTGGAGATTACTAACATAAATAAAAAGACCTAGTGATTGTTTTCAGTTTCGGTAGCTATTTTATTGCCAAATTTGGCTTTGGTGAATTTTATTGAGCTCCCGAGTTGTTTGTTTATTTCAGTGACAAAGGCCATAACATTCTGTGAATTACTATTCTTACTTTTGATCAAAATCTTTTCTCTTTTATAGTAAAGCTTATTAATATTATCATTCCACCATGTGGATTTGTTTTTGGGTTTTGCCCTGCGTTCGTTCCTGTGGGATACAGTTGCATCTATGTAGTTGTTTAAATGCTAGTATGGTGTGGTGGTGTACATTTCCATATAATCAGTGGAGTTAACTGGATTTGGTGGGGATTTGAAGCTTGCCAGTGTATCATGTAGGAGTAGGCAGTTTGTCTTAAAGAAGTTTCAAAATATGTCTGGGTGGAAGGGATCTCTGGTTTCAATTCCATTTCTAAAGAGACTGTTTTATAGTCAGACCCAACAAGTAATAAAGATATACGCATGCAATGGTGCAAGATGCTCATATAGCAGTCAAGATCCAAGATGTTATTCCCCCTACTGGGTACTCTAACTTTTCCAGGGCATTTGTATTGACAAAGCCCAGGAATATTTGTGCTTGTGCAGTTAGTAGTGGTGGTGTAGGTTTGCCAGTCTTTATCTGGATAGTTTAGTTCACTTAAGAAAATGGTATTGGGTTTAATACTGAGTAATTCTAGTTCCTGTAGGTAGGCATTGTGGCTTTCCTATGTCACAAAGGGAGTTCTATAGCTCGTTAATAACGGGTACAAGACCTTTGTGATGGTTATTTGGAAACGAAGAACCTCTAGTGAATCACGTTGCTTTAGTAGCCTCAATGTAAATCTCTTCTGAATGAAGACTAAGACATCTCCACATTTTTTCCTCCTCTACATAATAGCTAGTCCATACCTGTGGAAGGCATGATAGTTCGACACAACTGCTATTTTATACCTTATCTTAGTTACTTCACAGACATCAATGTCCTCCAGGGGGAGAAGGACTTGTAGGGAGTGAAGTTTCTTGTTTAAGCTCCTGGCATTGATCAGTAACACCTTCATATTTTCCTTTGCTAGTTTCATTATTTAGGTAGGTTAATCATGTTTCACAAGCCAAAGAAGACTATATGTCCACCCAAATGTACCCAGAGACGCACAACATATCAAATATAGAAGTTAAAAAAAAATGAGGGCAGATTACAGTCCAGGTCTTAATACAATTACTAGTATAAATCCAGTTCTTAAAATAAAAAAGACTGCTGGTTTGAAACACTTGTTAAAATGTTTTAGATCTGGGTGTAGATATAAATATTATTTGTATTTTTGCATATGTATATTTAAGAAGTTGAAGGTTTAAAGGTTTAATTAACTTATTGTATTAATTAGCTGGTTTGTTAAGAATGTGTGTGTGTGCACGTGTGTGTGTGTGTGTGTGTGTGTGTGTGTGTGTGTGTGTGTGTGTGTGTGTGTGTGTGTGTGTGTATGTATATGGGTCTACTTCATATGATCGACAGACCATTTGATCGACATTCATTTGGACGTCAGCTCATTTGGTCGACAACCAGTATTTAAGGCACTTAACAGGGATTTGCCCCCCTCCTTAATGTTGTGCGACCATGGAGTTGATATATATATAGTTGGGGGTGGGGGGCACAGCCCCCCACATTGGGAGATGTGAGGGGCGAAGCCCCACACCTATTTCTATTTAAAACATGAAAATACAACAAAAACTACACATTTTAAACAAAAACAGGTGGGGGGCTTTGCCCCCCATACCCCCCAATGGGGAGGGCTGTGCCCCCCACACCCCCCTAACTATATATATCAACTCCAGGGTCACACAACATTGGGGAGGGGGGCAAATCCTAGGTTTTTGCCTTAAATACTGGTTGTCGACCAAATGAGCCGTCGATCAAATGGTCTGTTGATCATATGAAGTAGACCCATATATACATATATATATATATATATATATATATATATATATATATATATATATATGTGTGTTTTAACTTTGAGGTTTATTCATGCACTGAAGAAGAGCTTGTATGCTTGAAAGCTTTGTTGTTTTTTTATTAAACTTTTTACACAACTGGCTGCTGCACCCTGAATTTTTACTTATCTAGGTTTATCAGGCTGGCATTGCCTAAAAAGGGCACTATGGGGTGGGTAATGTCTTTGCGAATAATTGAAAACTTAGAAGTGACAGATGCAGACTATCCCTGGTGAAGCAGTTTGGCCTGTCGATCATATCCTTCCAGGCTAGCAAATATTGGCCCCCTATGAATGATACCAAAAACTAAGCTACCTATTGAAGTTAATTATGTTTTGCCCATATCATTGCATCATCATTACAGAAGGTAAAATGCTGCTCAAGGATGGGCTCATACCTGCCTTGGGCAAATAGTCTGTGAGCACCATCATATCTCTAAGTACACTCTGCGGAGATACACCTCAACTCATTGACACTGGCATGGACTATGACAGAGTCATACTGGTACATACTTGTTCAAGGACATGAGTGCACTTCCTGGTGCCAAACAAGCAACTAATCATCACTCTTTACTTGCTCAGCCTGGTAAGAGGTACATTTGTATGTCTTACAATGCTATCACCTATAACAAGAATGTTTGGTTGGGTCAATGCCTGCCTTACAGGCTGAACATTTGTGCCATTTGTGACTTTGGGATTCCCTGTGCTATGTAAGGAGGTGGACTTACCTTGCTTAATGAGAGTTGTGTCCATGTTGTGTTTTGGAGGTCTTTGAGGTTTAGGAAAGTTAATCTTCAGAACCTCATCATATGATGGATCACATCTACTGTGATGGCCTTCGAGAGGTGTGATGCGTAGTGTAATGCTGACACTTTGGTGTCTGAATTTACTGTGTGTTAGATTTTTGCCTCCAAGGATATTATTGGATCACAGAATCATAAGAAGTTACTAGGCTAATGGCCCTAGGGCCCTAGGGCTGTTAGAGGCCTAGCCAAGTTCTACCCTTATTTCCATGATCAGCAGCTATTGCCCCTGTCCAAGAGGGACACAGGTGGAATGAATGGGGTGAATTTATGGTTACCCATCCAATCGTCCAGACTGCGTTTGAAGAGGGCCAATGAGGTGCTCTGTTTGACATGAAGGGGGAGTCTGTTCCAAAGGTGTGGTAACCTCTGGGAGACAAATCTGTCCCTCAAGCAGGGTCTATTAATGTCACAGGTTAAGGCCTTTAGAGCAAGTAACCTGTGTACCATTTGACTTATGGATATGCAGCATTTGCAATAAAGCAGAGTCAGAGATTGCCTTGTATGTGAGGAAGAGATTTCCTCTGAGTAGTCTGTATGAAACAGAATAAAGTGACAGTGATTTCAGAAGATCCACATAGGACATATGATTAAGACCTAGAATTTTCCTTGTGAAGAACCTTTGTGGACTGTACAATTGCTGTATGTGCTTGGCAAAGTACATACCAAAGGGGGCATTGAACTCAATTATTGGGCTGATGAGGAAGAGTATAGAGAGGTTATAACTTTTTTTTTTTTTCGAGGCAATGTCCTTACTTATGAGATGAGCACTATAGAATGCCCTCCTTACCATTTTGGAGACATGGTGGTCAAAGGTAAGGTTGCTGTCAACCTGTGTGCCCAGGTCTCTCACCACTGAGTGCATACTTAAGGCATTGCTATTGATGTGGTAGTAAGAAGGAACATTGCTCTTACAAAAAGGAATGATAATACACTTTTTTGCACTGGGTTTAAGGCCATGACTTTGGCAGCAGTCATTTGTTTGTGTAAGACCCTCTTGTAAGATGTTGACATTTATTTATTTATTGATTTATTTACATTTGTTTACCAGGAAATTCTGACTGGAGACAGATCCTTTTTCAGTGGAGGTCTGGGGAGAAAAGCTCCATGTATATAAATAGTGTTACAGTTTTGATCATGACAAAGAGTAAATTACAGAGCAAAAAAATATACAAATAATAATATACAATTAAGACATTTGATACAAGAATAATAAATTAATAAAAATAAGTGCGATGGGTTAAGAGAAATAGAAACTAATTGTAATAACATTGTAGAGTCAGAAAAACTTAGATCTAACATGGTCTGTAGCATACAGATAAGAGAGTTTAATATTATTTGGTGAATGAGTATTTTTAGTCAGGAAAGGGGCACGGGGCAGAGCCAGGTAATTTTAGATAAGACATGAGTGCAGTCTTGAAATGCTAGATAGATGGTAAGGAGGTTATAGAGTGTGGAAGGTTACTGGGTATGGGATAAGAGAATATTGCTTCACCTGAGGATTTGTTGGGTTTGGTGATGAGAATAAGATTTTTGCTGTTAGATCATAAGGATATATGAAGATTCTTTGACTGCTCCCAGTTTGCAGTAATCAGCTAACTTTGCCATCCACAGACATTTAGTTTTTGCTTGTACTTTGAGAAATAGATTCCAAACAGTAGAGGTCCCAGGACTGATCTCTGTGGAACAAAACTGGATACAGGTCTGCTGTTGGAAGTGGATTCCCCTATTTTGACTATATGTGTTCTATCAGTGAGCCAGTTAGTGACCCATCTAATGACATAAGGGTTGATACCTAGCTGGGTGAGTTTGTCAATGATGTCTGAGTGGAGGATAATGTCAAATGCCTTGACTAAGTTTAAGTAGGCTGTATGCACAGATTTCCCCTCATCCAGGGCCTTGGCGACTGTCTCAAAGAAGTCCATCAGGTTTAACAGGAATAATTTCCCTTTGACAAATCCGATCCGAACTGAGTAGGATCAAGTGTTTGCAGATTACCTATGTCTTTGTTGATAAGGTCCATGATGATTTGCTCCATGGCCTTGCAGATAAGGCTAGTCAGGGTAATAGGTCTATAGTTCCCAAGGTCAGTGGAACCACCACCTTTGTGCAAGAGAGTAACAGTGGCCATTTCCCATTCAGCTGAGATGAAACCAGTGCTTAGACTATAATTGAAAAGAGTACCCATTGGTGTTGCAAATTCTTGTTGAAATCCATTTAGGATGCAGCCTGGGATGTTATCAGGTCCCATAGATGCTGGGTTCCTGGCCTTAAAGAGGGCATTAACGACCTGCTCTTTATAGGTAAGGGACAGGTGGCAGGGATGTCATGGGGTATGCGTGGCAGGGACAGGGGAGTGATGTTTTCACAAAACCTGTCTGCCAACAGGTTATCTATGTCCACAGGCTCAGTATATGTGGTATCATTAACTACCAGTTCAGCACAAATCTGGGCCTTTCCTTTTAGGTTACAAATGTAACAAAAGAATGTCTTGTGGTTGTCTTTAGTTGCGGAAGTTAATTTGGATTCATAGTTTGCTTTGGAGGACTTTACAAGAAGTCTTATTCACTTGTTTACACTGATGAGGGAGTGTTTCCAGTTTAGGGCTCGCTCTCTCTTACTCTTAGATAGCAATTTCTTCCCCTTTTTGCCCTTCCTTGAGGAACTTGTTTTGGTCCTATCATGTACGACTGAGTCAATGCAGTTATGCAGGTGTTTGTATAAAGCATTGGTGTAGAACTCAGCATAGTTGCCATTTCCAGCTAAGGGGGGAGGTACAGGGGAGCTATACCATCCTGTAAAAGGTTATAATCTGCGTTGGAGAAGCTTTTTAGTTTAGTTGCTGCTGGGAGTGGGGGGTTAGGTGTGATAGCTACTTCAAATGAGAATGATTTGTGATTAGATCTCACTAGGGAAGACCTCACAGTGGGAGTGCTACAGTGGTCTCCCATATTGGTAAGCATCAGATTCAGGACATTAGCACCCATTGTGGGGGTGTCAACCAGCTGGTCCAAGGCACTGGAGTTAATGAAGTTGAGGAGCCTTTGGGCAAGTGAATTTGAGCACGAGTAATTTACCCAGTCAATGGATGGGTAGTTAAAGTCACCCAAAACCATGGTGTTCTGATGTATCTTAATAGACTCAAGTAGATCCAAATAGGCAGAGTGGGTGTCCTGATTTATGGAGGGGGTACTGTACCTGGCAATGACTTGAATAGGTTCCCTAACCAACAGTTAATTGCACCTGAAGTACCTCCAGGGAATCATGCTGTTTGACCAATCTGGAGGTGTATTTATCTTTAATGAAAATTGATACACTGCCTCCATTAGTTTTTATGCCTTCAATTTGTGGACTGAACATGAGGAAGGAGGTGTAACCCAGTATTCCTGGGGTGCTCTCCACAGCCTTGAACCAGGTCTCTGTGACTGCACAAATGTCTGGTTCTTCCAAGGTGAAGACTGCTTCCAGTGAGTGCAATTTCATGTTAAGACTAGTAGCGTTTAGCAGCATAACCTTGAGGTTGTTTTTAGATGGAGTTTTTATGTCAGGAATTTTGTCCTTGAGACACTGCCTAAAAAAGGCACTATGGGGGGGCAACAGCTTTAGCCAGTAGCCAAAATCCCAGGGGTAAAAGATGAAGGCCATCTCTGGCAAAGCATCGAGGTCTGTCGATCATGTCATCTCAGACTGACAGATACTGGAACCCCTTAGAATGACATAAGAAACTAATTCAATTATTGAAGTCAGTCATTTTCTGTTTGTATTGAGGCATCATCCTAGGTGAAGTTAAAATACTGCTTAAGGCTAGGGACATACCCGCATGAGACACTTAGTCTGAGTGCTCAGTCATGTCTCTCTTCATATAGTCTAGAAAGGTACATCTCATGTCGTTCACACCAACATGGACAGTGACAGCGTCATACCAGTACCTGTTGTTGAGAGACTTGAGTGCTTGTGTGATATGGCATATCCTGGCACCTGAAAGACAGCTAACCATGACCTTTTCCATATCCAGTCTGGTGAGAGGGATATCTGTTTGCCTCATGATGGAATCACCTTTGACTAATATGTTTGGTTTTGTGGTTTGCCTTAAGGGCTTGCCAGGTGATACACTCGTATGTGAGCTGTTACGTGTATTGTGTTCTGCAGAGGAAGTATTATGTGTAGTGTGCTTGTGTTTGTGTTTGGGAGGTCTCTGGTGTTTAGGTATGTTTCTGGTGAGGACCTCCATATATGTAGGTATGAGTGATTTGGATTTGAGTGGAGTAGGTGAGGTGTGCATGCTGGCAAACCGCTCATTCTCATATGTACTGACTGGTGTATGAGAGAGCATGGATTCAAGGTTCTTAATATAATTGTATCTCTAGCAAGGAGTTTATTTGAAGCGCTTTTCATCTGCTTCAACAGCTGACTTCATCAGAAATACGCTGATGAAGTCAGCTGTTGAAGATGACGAAAAGCGCTTCAGATAAACTCCTTGCTTGTGTCTGCATTTGCCTTCGCCCATATTTTTTGTTTTATCAGTTGTTTTAGCCTGTTTGTGGTTAATAATTGTATCTCTCACATGTTGAGTTTGTGTGGACTAGGAGTAGAGGGTTTTCGGCGAACATGAGGCAGTTACTACACTGCCTCGGGATGTCCATGTCGACCATGCTGGCTGGGAAAACTGTGGGAAATTGTCCATCCATAGTGTTAGGTAAATTTATATAGTCAGGAAAGAGATTACACTTAGGAATGGCTAGTGTGTGAGAAGTGTGTTGGTACCTCTGAGGCTAGGCTTAGTGTTCAACCTGATAGTAGAGCAGGGCACCAAAAAAACACTGGATGACCACAAGCTAAGTGCTAAGGGAAAATTTAGCAAACAAAATGTTTGCATCTGAACCACCACTGGAACTACCACTATGTGGCAGTGCATGATAGTGAGCTACACACTGACAAGTGCAAATGCAGGCCTTTAACAAAACAAGAGATAACCCTTTTAACTCAGACTAGCGAACAAGGACACTAAGTGAGCACTACTCCAATCACCCTCGATAAGATGGGGCCCAGACAGCACTTCCTTCCACAATGGTGCAGAAGGGCCTTCACCAATAAGGATGGCTTGAATTTCATGCTCAGAAGTTACAAAACAGACCCAGAAACAGCAAGTGACCCTGGGACTGGGCTATGCTACAGCTGAACTAGTACAGTATACAGTAAAATGTGGCAAAACAGTTTAGACAATTCAAGACAATTCAAGCAGAGAGTAGAATCCAAATACAAATTAAACATGCAATATAACAGCAAAAATGGTACTTATAGTTAGTTGGAAGCAATGGATGTCTCAGATCATTCAGTATCTCATTGAAGAGCTGGTTTTAATGCTCAAGTGATACCAAACAGTCTAGATTCAGCAACTCTAAATCTAGCCTATGCTCTCATACACACTGTGTTATATTGTTTGAGTAATAGGAAATTGACAGATACCATGAAACAAACTTTACACTGTCTCGAGATACCCATCTCAATCAAGCTGACTAGAAAAGTTGTGGGGAATTGCTGGTCCATGATCCAGACAGGAATTAATCTGGTGACAGGGATAATTAGAACTGCTTGGAATTTGTTTGCTTACAAACATTTTTGGGTGGACTTGCTACTGCAGATTTAAGATTCAATACAAAACAACTAGCCAGGAAACCTTCTTCTGCCACCAGCAAAAATCTAAACTAATTATAATAAACTGACTCATTTGAGACTAAAATCACTGTAAGCAGTATTAGTACACTCAATATTAAGCAATTTTACCAAAGGTATTTTAGCCTGGTAAGTAGTTTCAAGAGAGAGACTGCAAAATGTTAAGTGCTTATTGTCAACAACCAATAAGTGGGAAGAGGGAAGGAATTATGTTGTCAAATTAACATAAGGGGCAGGCTACAGTGGATACACTGTTTAAGGACACAACTAAAACAGGATATATGGGAAGAGAAAGAAATAAAGTCTTAACAGTCTGTCCTGGAACTGCCTTTATGCTAAGAGTGGTCACTCAGTACATAAGAATGAAACTAATGAAACTAATGGGTACTTGCGTATTATCGCAACCACTTTTCAGAGGTGGCATACTTTACACTGTTTTCTGCGAAACTATGTCTGTTAATAGAAGAAGGGTACTGTACACTATTAACCAGTTTTGGGTCACACTGTGTTGCACATACAAACAAGAAACATGGCAAATTTGCTGTTTGCAGGTAGTGCCCTTGGCCGAAGTACACACATGGCTGCTGCTTTACCATCGTCATTAATGTTACGAGAAATTCCAACTCATCATGGTCTGAACAAGAGATGCGCCAGTTTTCAAAGCCTCTGAAATGTGTTACTTACTACTCCTTACAGGTAAATGTACTTGTCATGATTATTGCCGACTTAAACTCACCCGTGCACTCCTCAGTAGCTTACGTTTGGTAAGATCAGAACTAGGAATGCAGGGTTTCTGATCCAGGGTAGGAGTGTGAATGTACGCTTTCTTGCTTACAGTTGCAATGTACAAACTGTAGTTTATTGCCATGATTGCAAGTGCCATGTGTTAATTCTTCCCCATACTTCATTTGCTGTATGAAGTTTGTTTCTCACTCTGAGTAGTACACATTCAACAACATGTTCCACAATAAAATAACCATCATTCTTGACCACACTGACGAGGAGCAGAAATGTCGATCGCATTATTCATGACCTGTGATCAGTAAAAGACGATAGATACAAACAGAAATGTTCCCCTTATTCCTCTTCCAAACCCATTAACAATATCTTACAAGAGCAGTTAACACTTTACAGCAACCTTTTAGAGTTAACAGACATATTTTGAGTCAAACATGAACATTTATCGCATGTTGCAAATGTGGTTGCGATAATAAGTAAGTACCAACGAATGTTTAATACCAACAGTTAGACCACTAAACAGCAAAATGCAGTATAATTATGTATTAGAATTACTAGTATTACCTTAGGTATCTAGCTAAACCAGATACAGACTGTTAACATGAATTTAAAAACAGATCAAGAAATGAAAAAAAAAAATTCTTTCTTTAAGTAATGGAACAATTACACTGCAACGGTAATGTAAATGAATACAGCAAATAGCAGTTTTGGAATTCAATATAATCTTTAGACTAATGCTTTACACCACTCTTTCATTACCACACCTCTGATATCATTTGAATGTGTATATATTTACTTATGTATTTAGTGCTAATATTCCTAGGGAGGCCATGGTGGTGCAGCGGTTAGCGTTGCCACCTCACAGCAAGATGTTCTCCAGTTCAATCCTTGGCTGGGGTGCCTTCTATGTGGAGCCTGCATGTCCTCTCTGTGGTCACATGGGCTCCCTCCCAAAGACATGCTGTAGGTGGATTGGATACTCTAAATTGGCCCTAGGCATGAGTGCATGCATGCGTGTGTGTGTGTGTGTGTGTGTGTGTGTGTGTGTGTGTGTGTGTGTGTGTGTGTGTGTGTGTGTGTGTGTGTGTGTGTGTGTGTGCCTTCTTTGGAAGGTTGGGTGCTGGGCTGGCAACTCAACACTGTAAAACTCCACTGCCAATCATGAGTGGACAGGTGATCTGCTGTGGCAACCCCTAACTAGGAAAAAGCAAGAAGACGAAGTGCTAATATTCCTAAGTTATCCTTTCTTTTTTGTTTTTGCATATTTCTATTTCCAGTTTTTATTTTTATTTTCCTTCGCCACATCTTCAATCCAACTACTGATTTATCATAACATTCTTCTTGGTCATCTCCTGTCTCAAATTCTCCCCCTTTCCCTTCTTCACTTCCTACGTATCTGTTCCTAGCCTGCACTGTAATACTTTGTGAAATGTTTCCTACCTCATTCTCAGTATCCTTCCCATATTAGTTAAACTTTCTTCTTCAGTTATCACCTCACAATACTTTTTCTACCAACATCAACAGATTTTCTTTCTTCTGAAGTATTCTGTTTTCCTTCTTCCAACCTTTCCTTTTCTGGTAAAAGACAGTCAGACTAACCATGTCCAAATTGATTGCATTTTCTACACTTAGGCCTACATTTTTTTGTGGTATGACCCCTTGAACACATTAAAGTCTTGCACTATGTGTCTCTCATCCTCACAAAAAACATGATTCATTTTGACCTTAATTCATTGTTTCCTATTTCTCTTTCACAGATTTAACATTTTAAATATGCTGCATTTTCCCCTCAGGCACATTCACTGACACTGATACCTCCTACAACCCTGCCAAACATTTCATTCATCATACATTTTTTAATCTCAATGTCTGAATTGTACATTTATTTATTTTTTCTTAAATCCAAAGTTCTGAAAACTATACTCAGTCCATTGTGCAAATGAGCTATTTTTCTCCATTTCATTCAAAAATGTTTAAAGTGTTTCAAAAGTCACCTTGAGAGTCATCTGTTCCTAAGTGTATTAATGCTTTATGCCCTGTACTTTAAACCCCAAAGGTAAAATGGTACTGTCCACAACTTCTTACCTGTTAATAGTGTCAGTTAATTACTTTGATTCGTACCACTGGTCTTCTCTTCTCTTTGGGTTTTGTTGTCCTTGCATCAGTTCCTGTCTTTTCAGCTTCAGTTCACAACATTTTTCTTTCCTTTGTTTACTATTTCTGCTTATGTTAAAAGTTTTATTACTGTTTACAACAACACCTCCCTGTTGTAGGGTAATGCCTTCAAAACCAATTACCACACTGGCCAAGCATGCCACCAAACTGCTGCCAGAACCTTCTGGTACTCCAGCTCCTTTTCCTGATTCAGTTGGTAGCACCTCCTCTGTTGCTTGTGCCAGAACACAATTCATTATAATTCTCCTGCTTACTTCCTCATCAGTACTTGGCTCATTTCTGTCATCTCCATCAACTCAGGTGTTATCCAAACATGCTTTCTCAAACTCTGTAAGAACAATCTCCTCTCTTACAGAGTCTGTTTGTGATATTTCATTATGCTGCAGCACTTCACTCAGCCTGCTTTCACCTTTCTTCCTCCATCTTGGAATTCTACAAGCACTGTTGATAGCCCTCTGGTGCAACCTAGTGCTTGAAAGAGTATGTGATGTTCCCCAGTGTCCTATACAAGTTTCCCCTAATCTATGTGAATATTATCTTGGGTCATCCCTGAAAAAAAGGCCAATGGTCTAATTGTAATAACTTGGTCCACAAAGTGTAAATACAAAATATAAAGACTAAAATAAAATATATAAAATAAAATAAAAGTAATCTGAGCAAGTCACTGATTTAGCTGTTTCAAAAAGTGGCTGTGATGATTGTGCAAAGGAGGGTTTGTTGTGAAAGTGTCAGGTAGATACCAGCAGCAAATGACAGCACTAAATTGCTTTGTTCTTTGATGCTTCTATTTGTTACAGAACTATGAAACTCTCTGGACTGAGAAACAAAAGTAAGCTGACTGAGACCATGCTCCACATCTTCAGAGGGTCAAAAAGATACAAGTCAGTAGGAAGGCAAATGCACTTACATGGAAAAGGACGGAGAATATTAACTATCGTAGGCAGAAACTAACTAGCATGGGCCTAATTCCAAAAGAGTTGCTCTCAGTATAAGTGACTCCTTGCACTGAGAGCAGTCTGAGAGCAGATGTTTTGGAATCTGGTCCCTGTAGGTCACTTATGTATAGATAGGCCTTACACTGAAGAATGTCACTTACACTGACAGCTAGTCTCTTCGAATCAAGGTAGACTTACACTCAGAGGAACTCTTTTGAAATCTGGCCCCATTAGTGACTTGTAAATGGATGTGCGATGGTTGCAAAGAGTGGGATAGATATGATACACAAAGCTAAATATAGGAGAGGCCACACACCAGCACCTTGGGTTATCAGGTTTGGTATCCCTTCATATTTGTGTTATTTTTTTTGCATTAGACATGCCTTTTTGAATATAAAGTTTTTCTATATGTTTAATGAATAAGCCTTACGTACATTGAGCCCCCTTTTCTTCAGCATAATGTGGCATGCTATCCCTTTATAACTCACCATTAAGTATTTTTTGACATACTTGACCTATACCTCTTCATTTCCCTCATCTATAAATCCTTTATAAGGTACCTCCCACATAACTGCTTTCTAAAGAGAAACATTTTCCTTCTATAGACCCTCTCACTGTCATTCCACTTATCCATTCTAAAAAAGAAGCACCTGCATCCATCCCTTCCTTAGTTTGCACACCTGACCCCTAAGATTCTCTCTCCTAATCATCTTCTTTATCTTTCTAACATTCTCAGTTTCCATAGTAAATACTACCTTCCTATACCCCCTTCCTAATATACCTCTCAAATTCTAATCACAACAAATCTGGACAGAGACAAATATAATGGCAGAAAGGGGGTCAAAAGCCCAAAATCAGAGACAGGTTTTAAATATTGCTCTTAAATACTTAGGCAGTTGTTAGAATAATGAGTCTTGGATTGGCATACATTTTCTTAAAGGGCATGAAATATGAAACTGAAATGTCTCTCTTTATTTTGTTGCTTCAGTCCTCAATAGTTTTCCATTAAAGCACACATTTTATAGGGAATAGACCAAAAATTTGTGGCAAAAATCTGGACATTCTACAAAACTCCAGACATTTGAGAGGTATGATTCCCAGTTTTTGGCATTTCAGTGTTTACCCCAGGGGAAATTTTAGTTAACATCCTCACTTTTGTCTTTGTTCAAGTACTATCCTCATCCATTACTCCCTATATGCAAACACCCCCAATTTGTGTGCTTATTACCCATAAATCTGGCATTCTTCTCTACAGTTTGCCTCCACAATTTCCTGGCCATCTTGAAATTCCAAACAATTTGCTAATGTTCCATGTCTCCCTTTTACTAGCACACCACCAGCACTTCCCGGCTTTCTTCATTCCTCCTTTTTCCAGCCTTCTTGATATTAGGAAACATTATCCATCATCATTATCACCATCATCATCCTCATCAACAACCCCTTTCTTCCTATCACCATGTTTCTTGATTCAATGCCATACTCCTGCCTTCTTTGGCACTCATGCCTAGCTGTTGCAGATCTTTTGTCACAAAAGCCATCCACCTCTTTGCTGGATGTCCTTGTTTCCTCTTACCTTCTTGCTGTCTGTCCCAAATCATCTTTACAGATTGTCTTCTGCTTTTCTGCATGTGACCAAACCATCATAATCTGTTCTCTTTGATCTTTTCTGCAATTGGAGCTACTTTGGCTTCTGCTCTTATGTCCTTATTCCTTCATCTGTCCCACAGTGTGCATCCTACCACCCTTCTCAGGCTCTTCATTTCCATCCCCTCTAGCTTTCTCATCTGCTCTGCATTTACTGCTTAGGTTTCTGTTCCATGCAGTAATACTGGTCAGACTACTGTTTTGTACACCTTACTTTGGCATTCTTCTGTCATACACTACACCTAACTCTCTGTGCCAATTGGCTGCAGCCCCTTTGATTCTACCTTTGACTTTTTCATTCAGACTTGCCTTCTTGTCAACCACCTCTCCCAGATACTTGAAGCTATTAACCTGTTCCACTATTTCCTCTTCTATCTCAGTTCTCAGCTTCTTCTGATTTTCCTAATTTGCTGCCATGACCACTGTCTTATATGTACTTTGTTTCATCCAATGTGTCTTCAGTTTTGCATTCCATTCCCCTATCCTTTACTAAAGTTCTTGCTCAGACTTGAGTCATTGGGCCCTTGTACATAGCCTCCACTAATTCTACCAATGTTTCTGGGACTTTGAACCTCCACAGTACTGCCCAAATTAGCTTTCCTTGGACCTTGTCTTATGCTTTTTCCAAGTCTAGGAATGCCTAGTTGGACTCTTTTCTCATTTCTAGCTTCTTCTCAGCTATCTGTCTCACTGCAAACATTGGGTCAGTTGTACTGCACCCTGATCTTTATCTGAACTGCTCATCTCCCATCTTACTTTCTACTACTGTGTATCAGTTTATCAATCATGATCTCCAGAACTTTCATACAATGTGACAGGAGTTTGATACCTATGTACTGCCCATAGTTGTTCTTATACACTGGTACAAGTATGCTTATTCTCCAGTCATCTGGAATAAGCCTGTCTTTCCAGACTGAGTGCCCTCAGGAACCATTTCTCCCCTATCTCACCCAACATCTTTATCACATCTGCTGTGACCTCATATGAGCCTGCTGCTTTCCCTGACTTCATTTTCCTAACTGCTATTCTTACTTCTTCTAGGGAGGGCTCCTCTTCTTCTCTCATCATAGGCTGTGTCTGGGGCAGTACAGCTTCTATGGGGTTTTCTTCATTCTAAAGCTGCTTGAAGTACTCCTTCCATCTGCCTTTAATGTCCTGTGGACTGGTGAGCAGGTTGTTGCTGGTATCCTTTATGAAGGGTGTCTATCTTCTTTATCTTTCTGTCTTTGTCTTGCAACCTGATACAGTTTCTTTGTGCTATCTACTGAGTCACCTTCCAGAAGGTAGAGTGTCTCCAATGCCCTGTTCATTGTTATTGTAACTCCTTACTTAGCTTCTTTGTTCACCAACAAGTATTCCTTCTAGCCTTATCTTCTCTATATCCCAATTTTTCCTGCACTCTTTCTTTCTTTTGATGACTTCCTGGACTTCTACATTCTACCATCAGCTTTACATATGTACCTTATTTCCATAATTGGCTCTGCCACATATCTGTATTCTAGTCCTCACACATGCTGCTTTGAGGCAATGCCATTCTTTTTCAACTCCATCAATTTCTTCCTTGTCTTGGGGTGCTAGATCCCTGCGTAATTCCTTGAACTGTTATACTTTCTCTCCAGTCAACTCCCAGGTATTCAACCTGGTCTCTGTTGACCTTAGAGCCTTCTCTGACCATTTCTTGTAGCTGATTGTGGCAACCAGTGGCTTATGCTGTGGCCCAGTTGTTTCATTGGGGATGACTTTGCAGTCGTTGATGCTACACCTGTGCCCTTTCTTTACTAGGAGGAATTCCACCTCAGATGCATGTGATCTTGTGAGTGCCTTTCTTTCTAAATCATGTGTTCACTTGATTATTTGCCAGACAGAAGTGTAGAATGGCCTTTCCTTCTTTATTCCTGTTGCGCCAGCCATGTGGATCCAGGCAGACCTCATGTTCTGTTCTGTCCATCCAGATATGTGTGTTCAACTCATTCATTATCAACAACAATTACTGTTAGACTGTTTATTTAGTAGGTCCTGCAACTGTATGAATGCACTCTTTTCCTCACTGTTATAACTCACCTGTGGGGCATAGGCTGAGATTATGAATATGTCCCATCATTACAATGGAGTCTGATTGCCATGAGTCTGTCACTGATTCTGATGATATCCCTTACTGCTTTCTGAAGCCTCTATCTTACCACAATTCCCACACCATTTCTAACCTGTCCCCTTCCTGACTAATAGACTCTAGATCCCAAGCCAAGTGTCTCTGCTCAATTGCCCTCCCATCTTGTCTCTTGAAAAAATAGGATGTCCAGCCTTCTCCATACCATCATGCCAAGCTCCATCCTGTCAGTAAGCCTACAACGAGTGTAGCAATTATTATTATTATTATTTTATGTTTGGCAGGTTGATTCATTTTACATCCAGCTTTCTCTCAACAGAGCTATACCAGATAACCTAGTCTGGGCAACTGGACACTGGGCAGTCAGTAGCTTATTGACCCAGGGCTGCAGGGCTTTATGGCAGGCACACATTGGCCAATAGGGGCACATACACCCCTCCTACCATTAGCATGGTGAAAGGCGAGTCCTCACCCCACTTATCACCAGTAAATACCAATGCCCATTTGGTGACATTAGACATCCTGACCAAATCACATAGGGTTATATTTTATACAGTTGAGTGGCTATCCCTGCCAGAGTGCACTGTCTGTGATCTGTGTTATCTTATCTTGAGGATACTGTGCACCACAATAGATATCCAGATCGGTTGATATATACAACTCTTCCCCCTGTAGGGCTCCATGAAGAGTCTGTGCTGACCCATTCATTGGTGAGGTTGAGATGGAAACACTCAGCATGTTTTCTTGAAGTGGGAAGAACCCAAATGAGACACAGGAAGAACATGCAAACTCCAAACAGGTATTGGCCAGAGGTCAAGATTGACTTTTGTACTTTGTGCATCAGAGGCAAAGACCTTAGCCATTATGCCAAATGGTCTCTATATTAGGAGCCATCAATGCAAAATTTGCATCTGGAGATCCAAAAAGTTATACCAGCTTCCTGTACCTTTTGCGCACATTTGTATTTTCTTCAACTTCTCATCCTTACTGTCTATATCTTCTTTTTTGTTATACTTCATTTATAGCAATATTATTGCAGCCCTGTTTCCCCTTTCAGTAATATCTAAATATGATGTGGCCTTTCTTTCTTTGACCTGAAACTGTTACCCTATGCAGTCGTCCTTTTTCCCTTCTTGACAAACTTACCTTTTCCTATCCTCCTTTTTTCCAAAACTCCCTTAATCATGCACAATTACCCATTGTCCCCTCTCTGACCTATGCCACCTCCTTTAAGATCATCAGTAACAAACTCTACCTTTTCCTTGCCTATTATCACTGCTAACTGATGACGGCCTATATTACCATTGTTTCCAATGCTTTTACTCGCTGAACCTTTTGTACTTCCCTTCATCACTTTTGCTACAGGTCATCCCTTTCTGTGACTTCTCACCTCATCTTCCATAGATTTCCAATCCATAACAGAGGATTATGACAAGGTTTCCAAATGTAACATGCTTGTTATATGTTTGAGACATGGATGCCAAGAAATTCACCTTGAGAATGAAGCTCAAGAGGTGAATCCATGTTGAGAGCACATAATATGCAGTTACAATTGGAGATCCGATCATAATTCTTTCTAGTGAATGAAGATCTAAAAGAACCTTGTGGTAAAACTACAAAAAAAAAAAAGGTACCACAAGGCGTTATGCCAGCTATGAAAGACAGTAAAGCAGCTGGGAGGTGCTGTCCAACAGACAGCAGGCATCATTGTTACATATTCCCTCTCTAAGGGTAGAACTTACTTCCTAAATACTGACCACTTGCAATGTTGTAGACAGCAGACAGAAATAAAGACATTTTATGTTCTCCTCGCTGTTTACTGGCAGAAACTGTCAGCTTTTGGTGCTAGATGTGATCTTAACAAAGTGCAGGGGTGCATAACAGTTGTCACGCACCCTTTTAAACATTGTTAAGATTGGGTGGGTAGAGTAGCGCTGAACCAGGCTGTTCTTTAACTGGTATTTGAACATAATTACAATGCTCCATGCCCTACAAAAAATATTTGTAGTCTACCAGTCTCTAGCTCATTTTGCATCATGTATGCATTCATTAACTGTGCCTTAAATGTGAATTTTTAATAATTTAAAGTGACAGCTGTACTTTCTGTGGGCTTTCCCTCTGCAACCACAGCAATGGGTTTTCTTTGTTAGAATATAGACAAGCAATGCACATTTATTTAACAACCTCGTATCCTGTTATAACAAACTAGCCAAATTTGCCACAAACCTACTTCACAGATCGCATCACTGCTCTGCTCTGCTCTTCACCATCTTAACTGGATGGAACAACTCATTGTACTATCTCTCAACCAGTTAATAATCTCTCATATAGTCATGAGCAAACCTGACAACTGCCCAGCTCTCACAGACCTTGTATAACCGTATACAAACTCCAGGTCCCTTAGATCATCTGACAAGTTAATGCTCAATGTAACTAAATCTCACAACTATCATGGAGACTCAATATATTCCAATAAAATAGTCAAAACATGGAACTCTCTTTCTCAGCATATTCTAACTAATCCTGATACTCACAATTTCAAGCAATGACTAAAAGAATATTACTCTAAACAATGGCTCTGTTCTTGCACAACTCCAGGCTAATTACATACACTCTACTCTCTCCTCTTCTCTACTCTCAATAGTCTACCTTGCATCTCTTCCATAAACTTCTCTCCTGTGGCACATTAAATACCTTACTCCAGCCTATGAGACAACTGGTTTCTATCTACCTGTGATTTGTTTTTTATATAAAAAAAAAAATATACATATATATATATATATATATATATATATATATATATATATATATATATGTGTCTAGTAAACATATCGCATAGACATTCTCATGATATTTCTCCATACCTGAATATTGAATACTGTGAACTTACTTAGATTTATGTTTTAACTCTATAAGTAATGCTTAATGTATTTCTCATCATGTTACTGTAATTAATTGTATGTACTTTTGGATTTTTTCTCCCCAGGTTTCCACTGCAAACAGGGTCCTGGCCCAGTTGGATCCTACCCAGTAATCAAAAGTAAATAAAATAAAATAAAATAAATAAATAATTTAATTACTTTTACAACTTAGGGCAGAACACATTATAATAAAATAGAAAGCATTTTGTTGTGGACTGTAGGCAATAAATAGTCAAGCTGTCTCTCTGCCTTCTTCACTATGAAGCAGTTCAAATTATTGTTTCAGTTTGTCATGATTCAGCAACCAATTGTAAGAAAAAAGTACAGTTTTGTACCTACCATAAATGTAGATGTTCGAAGATCCACATTGCTGCAGTCCTAACACTTGGGTAGTCCGCTGTCCCAGTCGGCCCGAATACCAAAGTATAAGGCTGACGTCGGTCAGGGCGCATTAGTCTGACGTCAGGACGTCAGGGTACAAATGCACATGACCGACGTCATATCCTCAGTCTTTTCTTGCCCCAGATGTCAGAAGACCCTAAAAAGATAAGGCCAAAACCAAAAAACACCAAACACTCCTGTACCAAATATATATATATACAATATATACAATTTACAAAAGTACAACCCCACCCACACAACCACCCCTAAACACAGAGGGGAAGGAGGGAGGGTAAATTGGACTGCAGCAATGTGGATCTTCGAACATCTACATTTATGGTAGGTACAAAACTGTACTATGTTCTTCATCCCACATTGCTGCAGTCCTAACACTTGGGTAGAATCCCAAAGCAGAGGTAAGGGAGGCTGGCAAATCATAAAGAAGCTGGAGCTGTCAACATGCCCTGCAAAATAACCGTGGCAAAACCAGCCCTAGATTTAGAGTAGAGAGGAAGGTGGTAATGCTTAGAGAAAGTATGCACTGAACTCCAAGTAGCTGCCTCCAAAATATCCTTAGTTGCCACCCCCCTTAGAAATGCTGTTGAAGTGGCAGTAGCCCTAGTGGAATGAGGCCTGATCCCAGCTGGAATCTCCTTGCCATGATGGGAATAACAAAATGCAATGCAAAACCCAATCCACTTAGAAATAGTTTGTTTTGACACAGGCTTGCCCTGAGAACTCAAAGCAAAAGAAACAAACAACTGCTGAGACTGCCTAAAATCCTTAGTCCTGCTTAAATAATAACGCAACTGCCTGTGTACATCTAAAGTGTGCAAAATCTTTTCCCCCTTATTTTGGGGATCTGCATAAAAGTGGGCAAATGAATAGTTTGGTTTAAAGCCACACTAGAGACCACCTTAGGCATAAAGGAAGGATTAGTACGTAATGATACCCTATCCTTATGGAAAATCAAAAGGCTCAACCGCCATAAGGGCCTGCAATTCAGAAACCCTTCTTGCAGAAGTAATGGCCAACAAAAAGCAGTCTTCCATGACAAGTATTTCAATTCAGCAGTAGCCGAGGCTCAAAAGGTTGTAGAGTAAGTTTCTCCAACACAAAATTGAGGTCCCAAGCAGGAGTAGGAGCTCTACGTGGGGGTCTTATATTCTTTGCCCTCTAAGAAATTGCTTAAACAAAGGATGAGAAAACAATGGTGGGTCACAATCATAGTGAGCTGAAATTGCTGCAGCATGAATCTTAATGGAAGAGAAAGACAAACCTTTGTCCAATAACTCAGTAAGATATTGAAGAGCCACACTCAAATTTGGCTCAAACATCCAAATCCTTTGCTGCACACCAAAATAAAAATCTCTTCCATTTTCCTGCGTACACTTTCCTTGTACTAGGTCTTCTGGCTTCCATAATCACATTCAAAACTTGTTGAGGAAGCTGAGACCTGCTATGGTTCAAAACAGAATATGCCAGGCTGTTAGATGAAGAGAGTGAAGCTTGACATTGAGTAGATGCCCGTCCTTTTGAGACAATAGGTGTGGAATCAAAGGTAAGGGCCATGGAGGCTTCCTTACCAGACTCCTCAGCAATGGGTACCAGTGCTGCCGAGGCCAATCTGGAGCTATTAAAATCATCCTTGGCTTGTCCTGTCTGACCTTTAGGAGTACCTTTGGGAGGAGAGGCAGAGGTGGAAAGGCATACACATGAAGATTTTCCCAACTGAAAGAAAGAGCATCCACTTTCCAGGCTGTGTGATGAAACCTTTTCGTGCAAAACTTTGGCAGCTGGTGGTTTAGTGGAGAAGCGAACAGATCTATGTCTGGAGTTCCCCAGGACACTGTCAATGTCTGAAATACATGAAGATCCAGTTTCCACTCGTGGGGATCCATGATTTGCCTGCTTAACACATCTGCTAAGGAGTTCTGTGCTCCTGGTAGAAACCTTGCTTGAAGATTCAGTTGCAAGCTTAATGCAGTCTCCCACAAAATCATTGCTTGCCTGCATAGAGGATAAGAATGTGTTCCCCCTTGTTTGTTGATGTACCACATGACAGTTATGTTGTCTGTTAGAATCAACACCTGCCCTGGAAGAAGTAAATCCTTGAAAGCCAGTAATGCAAACTAGACTGCTAACATCTCCTTCATGTTGATATGTAGATGCTGCAGTCTGGCAGGCCACTTGTCTTGTATCCACTTTCCATTCAGATGAGCTCCCCAAGCTGTGTCTGAGGCATCTGTCGTTAGAATCTGACTCGCCTCTGGCCGGGTCACAGAGAGTCCCTTGTTTAGGTGACATTCCTGAGCCCACCACAAAATTCCTTTTGAATGCAAGGTATTATTTGAATGACAGTGTCCAAATCCTGGCAGTGCTGTGTCCATACATTTTGAGATACCATTGTAGCTTCCTCATATGCAGTTTGGCATTGGGAAGTACCAGAATACAAGATGCCATGAACCCTAAGGCTTGAAGGACTGTCCTTGCAGTCAGCCCGGCCTGATGAGACAGTTGATGGAAGTAAAGAGAAAGATTCTTTTGTTTGTCCGGGGTTAAAAGGCCATCTGGGATGCTGTATTCAGTCTCACACCCAGAAAGCACATGTCTTGAGAGGGTACTAGACTGGACTTTATTTCGTTCACAGAATACCCTAGGCATCTTAGCACTGCTATCACATATTCCAAATGCTGAAGAAGCACGTCCTTTCCTTGAGCCAGAAGCAGGCAGTCGTCCAAATAAGGATAGATTTGTATTCCTTTTAGCCTGAAGAAAGCTATCACTGGAGCCAGAACCTTTGTGAATACTCTGGGCGCAGTAGATAAGCCAAAGGGCAATGCAGAGAACTGATAATGAGAATTCCCAGCTCGAAAACGCAGATACTTCCTGCAAATTAGTCTGATAGGAACATGAAGGTAAGCTTCCTTGAGATCCAAAGTTACCATCCAGTGATCTTTGCCCAGCATAGGTAAAAGCTGTTGTAACATCAACATTTTGAACTTGGGAATGTCCAGATAAGTGTTGAGGATAGACAGATCCAAAATTGGTCTCCACGTGTTCCCCTTTTTTGGTACTAGGAACAGGCGAGAATAAAATCCTAGGCCCCTTTCTGGCAAAGGAACCGGCTGAATGGCCCCTATTTGGAGCAACAGAGAAATTTGCCTGTGAGCCTCTTTCCTTTGCTGAGGAGGAATGTCTGGCATGCCTTTGAAAGGAGGCAAGGTATGGAAATAAAACCTGTAACCGTGGTGAATGATATCCAATACCCATCTGTCTTGGGTAATTAAACTCCAGTTTTCTTTGAAGAGTGCCAAACTTCCTCCCAAAGGTGCTGCCAGATGAGAAGATTCTGGCAGCTGAAAAGGCAGGTCATTGGGTCTGTTTACGAAAGGACTGACCCCTGCCCTCACCAGAAGACTGAGCAGGTGAACTCCCTGTTCTAGGCCTAAAAGAACCTTGAGCTCTGCCCCTACCACGTCTAGACCTAGCCCTAGACTGGGAATCATAAGCAGGATATGTCCACCCCTTGGTAGGCCAATTTCTACTAAACTTCGGAGGCTGAACCTGCAAAAAATCTTTAACAGTCTGCATAGACTTAGCCTTGTCTTCCATTTTCTTTAGAACTGCTTCCACAGGCGAACCAAACAACACATCAGATTGTAAAGGAGCATCTAAAATCCTTGTCTTCACATGCTCAGCTAAATTCTGATCCCTCAGCCAGGCGTGCCTGCGAAGAACCGAACCAGTGGCAGCCACCCTCGAAGAGGCCTGCACAGCATCAAAACCACATTGCAAAGAATGCTTACCCACCTGTTCAGAAACATGAACTAAATCCTGCAACTCTTTACACTCAATACCTTCCGCCAAAGCATCTACCTTAGACTTTAATTGTGAAAGGAGATAATTTTGATATTTCAACATGTGAAACTGGCAATTCAAAGCTCTCATGGCCAAAGTGGAAGAAGTATACACTTTCTTTCCCCATCTATCCAAAGCCCTTGCCTCTTTATCCGGAGGAACAGGATTTTTAACAACAGAAGCCTTAACACCTTTAGGCCCCTGTGAAACAGTTTCTGGGTCTGCCCTAGGACTCTTAAAAGATACTTATGAGCTTCAGGCACCCTATAATATCTATCCGGTTTAACTGGAGCAGGAGGCAAAGAATCAGGGTTCAGAGAAGCCTCTGCAAAACATCCTCCACCACATCTACAACAGGAGGTAGAGCTAAAGGCCTTTGCTGGGGTAGGAACAAGAATTCCCTAAGCCTTTTCCTGGAATCAGAGAAATCTTGACCTTCCCATTTAAAATGCTCCCTCATGGAATGAAGAGTCTCTGAAAATGAAAATTCCTCAGGAGGAGAAGCAGAAGGAGTAGAATCATCCACATCAGAATCAGAGTAAGGGGAATACTCCTGCAAGTCTTCAGCCGAAGACTCAGAAGCATCCGAACACTGCTCAAAACTCCCAAGCTCAGGTTCCACCCTAGGCCTCTTATCAGGAGGGGGCATAGAACCTCTAATCATTGTAATTAAATATTCTGCCATCTTAAGCATATGCTTCTTAGGTACAGACCCTGAAGAACTAGGGGTAACACCTGAAACAAAACTTGGCCTGCCCCTGGGAGAAGCCTTGGAAACAGCAGGGAGGGCCTAACCACCTTAGGAAGGGAGGGAAGAACAGCTACCTGAGAAGCCCCTTCCGCCTGGCCTACCTCCTGAGAGGTCACATCTTGTAGTAATAAAGTCTCTCCCTGGGATTCCAAAGAAATTTCTGGCTGAACCTCTGGCTCCACCGAGCCCTCTAAAGAACCGACGTCCGCACGGACGGTTCTTCCAGCCTAGGCTTTGCTGTTTTGTCCTTGCGCTTTTTGGCGGCGCCGGAGCATCCGGCGGCATTTTATAATTACACCGCTTCCCAAAACTAACCTGGCACAATCTAATCTTCTCTTTATCGTGCGTTTGTTAAATCTAGCACAAGAGCGACAGCCAACAACGTCGTGCTCAGGCCCTAAGCAAGGTATACACAAGGTATGGTAATCCCTATGAGGTATCTGTTTCCCACAAGAAATACAGTTATTCACTTTTTCTGACATCCGGTAAAATACTGAGGCAAGAAAAACAAAATATTCCCCAACGGGGTACTTAGCCAACTTGGATTCGGTCTGAAACTCCGACTTCGGAAAATCTCAGAACGCCAACCTGCACTTGCAAAACTGCTTCTGCATCGGACCATGCGGCAAAAAAGACTGAGGATATGACGTCGGTCATGCGCATTTGTACCCTGACGTCCTGACGTCAGACTAATGCGCCCTGACCGACGTCAGCCTTATACTTTGGTATTCGGGCCGACTGGGACAGCGGACTACCCAAGTGTTAGGACTGCAGCAATGTGGGATGAAGAACATCTGTTACTCTTCTAAATTTAAGTATGTCTAGCTCTTTTAATTTCTCCAAGTTTTTTGGGTTTCTAATACCATGATGGGAATGGACACGTTTCCTAAGTCAAAGTATGATTAAAGTTCATGAAATTAGTATTGTTTCAATCTTTGATGTCGGCCAAAAGTGCTCTTTGCATTACCCACAAGGTGCCCAGTAATGACTCCTTCTGCAAATCATATAGGTTACATGTATTGGTAACATATCTAAGTACAATTGTAGATTCTTTTACATAAGACCCCATTGCTCCTACTACTACTGGAACTGTCTGAGTATCTTTCTTCCATATTGCTCTTATTTCTGCCTGCATATCCTGATATGTTATGACCATGTGTCTCTCCATACTCAAGACACTGTAGTCAACAGATGTGGCAATTTCAATGACCAGTGCTACTTTTGTCTTCTTTTCATGGACCACTATATCTGGTTTTCTACCTTTTAGCTTCCAAACTGTTGGTAATGGGTTATCCCATGTAGTGTAAATCATTTTCTATGATGCTTTATCGCTTATTTCCAGCATTTTTCAGCCACTTTGATGCCATAATTTTTGCACAATCCCCAGTGCAACAGTCTTGCCACATTATTATGTCTTTCAGTATACAGTCCTTCTGCCATTAAAATGTCACACCCAGCAATGAGGTGTGTGACTGTTTCCAATTTGGTTTTAAAAAACCTACATTAGTCTGTTTCTCCTACATGTTCAATGGACTTTGTAAGCTAGCTTGTGCATAGCCCACTATCTTGATCCGCCAATATTAACTTTTCATCTCTTGGTTTGAATTTGCCTCTCCTTAACCATTCCTGCATTAATTCCTGATCAATATGAGGTTCTTCCAGAAGTTTTCTATACTTGCAACTATATTTATACATTTTCCACATTTCTTGCCTTCTTATCTGGTTCTTCACCTTATATTCTTTTTTTTGTTTTTTGGCACATTCAGTTGCTGCCTGATTTTTATCTACTTCTGGTTTGATTTCCATTCTTGCTTGATGCCGATATGCTTCTGCTAGATTGAGCATCTTAGATTTATTCTCCTCATGTTTCAAAACTTTCACTACATTTGGTTCTTGTGAAGACAGCAGATATGTGTGGAGCTCCATGATTGCATATCTATACATGTAATCAATTTCAAGGAGGCCCATTCCTCCTTCGGAACAGGGAATATATATTCTTGGTATGCACTGATTTTTATAAATCATTTGGTGAGCATGAAGCATCCTTCTTGTTTTCCTTTCTAATCTATCCAGCAGGTTTTTGGGGTCAATCAATCACTCCAAAACTGTAAGTTAGGACAGGAAGTGCAAACTGGTTTATTTGGATTTTGTTCCTAGATGTCAACACTGTTTTCAGGATTAATTTAAGTCTTCTAAAGTATTCCTTACTAAGTTTTATTCACATTTGTTCATGTTTTATTGTTGATCTTTTATCATCTCCCAAATATATACACAGTCCTTCTTGCTCAAGTTCTTTTATATCACATTCCTGCCCAAACTAATGTTCTTCTGGTGCTGCAGCTTTCCTGCTTTAAAAGGTTGCTTTTACACATTTATAAAGACCAAATGACATTCTTATATCATCAGAAAAAGTTACGAAAACTTGCAGTTGTGTTTTCAATTCCTCATCTGATGAGCTATACAGTTTCAAATCATCGACAAAGAGAAGATGAGAATTCTTTACACTTTGTTGTTTTCTAGGAGCCAAATTATGGCCTTGGCCTAAGCTGTTAAGTAAACAGCTTAATGGGTTAAGGGCAAGGCAGAATAGCAGTGGTGACAGTCATCCTGGAATATCCCACTTTTAATTTTTATCCCTGGAATAATAATTTGTCTTTTATCATGGCTTAATTTCAAAGTGGTCTGTCACTGTTTCATGGTCATTGTAATGTAATGTAGTTGATCAGTGTATGGTGTATCATACATTTTTAAGCACTCTTTTATCCATGAATGTGGGTTATTAGCAAATGCTTTTTTGTAGTCAGTCCATGCCATACTTAGATTCTTCCCTTTTTTACAGTTCTCCACTATGAATGTATTTAATAACAAATGATCTTTTGTTCCATATGACTTTCTTTTATTGCCCTTTTGTTCTACTGCCATAATTAAGTTTTCTTCTAAATGACTATAAACTCTGTCTGCATCAGTTCCCATGTATAGTTTATACGTTGTTGGAAGGCAAACTATTGGTCTATAATTTTTAGGGCAGCTTGTAGGTTCACTCTTAAGTAGGAGCATTGCTTTTCCTTTTGTTAGCCAGGTTGGTGTCTGTTTGGGGTGTGAGTATAAATAGTTCTTACTCATGGCTAAATCTTTGTGCAAAGAAGTTAATACTTTTAGCCAAAAGTTAGGTACTGCATCTGGGCCTGGGGTTTTCCAGTTAGAGGCTTTTCTTAAATTTTTTTCAATCTCTCTGGCTGCTACTTCATCCCATTTCATATCCTGTACCTTTAAACTTCTTATTCTTTGTTTTACTTCATCTGTCAATTTAGCATCTTTGTTATGTTCCACATGATCTTTATAGATACTTCTCCAAAATGTATCTATTTATTCTTTTTTTGACAGTCTTTCAATTCCTTTTACCTTGTTTCCAAATTCTGTACAAACCTTTTTTGGGTCATCAATAAATTGCTTATTTTGTACTTTTCCTTTATATTTATATGCATATCTTCCAAGTTTTTCCGCCTGTGCTGAGGTTTTTAGGTTGTTATTTGCAATAGTGCATGATATATCCTGGTCTGTTCTAATACTGTGGATTGCTTTTATCATGTCTGTCTTTCTTAGTATTTTTGTTGATCTGTTCCCTCTCTGTATTCTTCTAACAGTGACACTTCTTGTCTTAATAGCTTTATAGTTTTCTATATTCAATATTTCCATGATGGTATTTGATTTCTCCCCATCCTTTCCCTCACTACCCTGTGTTCTTCTGGTAGAACTTTATCAGCTATTAATTTATCTGCACAGTAATATATCCTGTTTTCTTCTGTTGTATCACATAGATTGCTATGAACAGTCCTAACTACTGTGTTTATTTGTTTTATCAAACTTCTGACTTTTGGGGTTTTATTGACTTTCTGCAGTCTATTTCTTTCATTGACCTTAATATATCTATCTATCACTATTAAATCAAGCAACTCTTCTCTTAGCTCATTTTCTTCCAAACTGAGGGCACATTTTTTTTATTTTCCATTTCCTGCTGGCATTCTATAGAAAGTTCTATAACATCTTCCTGTGACACATTCCCTTCAATTTCACCCTGTGCCATCCATTGTTCTATCATATGGGAACTCACTGGCCTATCGCTCTTCAACATTGACTGCATCAGAGTTTACATAGTTTCCTGTTCCTTCCCTTTGTGTCCATCTTCAAGTGAAAGTTTATACTGGTTTCCTGTGGAAGGCTGCAAAATATTTTCATATGGCACCTGACCAATTGCTTCCCATTCCACTGGTTTCCTCTTAATTTGGATATCCATTGCTTTATCCTGTTGTGGTGCTTTCTGAATTAGATTTTCTACACTGTATCCTTCACTTCACAAGTACTCCATAACCTCCGTTTCTATTTCTTTAACTTCTCCATTACTAATCTCCTTTTCTACTTTTCCTCTTTGTCTTCTTATTTTTTGTATTGTAAAGTTTTCCCTATCTGGTTTCCTTTGCCTGTATTTCTCTTCAAATATCTTTGGTGCTGCTCTTTTTCTATTGGTTAGTTTCTTTCTCCTTTGCATAAATATTACACCACATTAAATCTCGTTTTCTTTCCCATGTCTATAGTTCTTCTTTACATGGCTCTTGATCTTCCTGTTTCTCCTTTCTTTGTGGACTCACTCCATCTTGCTGTGATGTAACCTGTGTTAGACCTTCTACACCAAATCCTTCACTTCGCAGGTACTCCATAACTTCAGCTTCCATTTTTTTAACTTCTGCTTTACTAATCTTTTCTACAGTCCCTCTTTGTGATATTATTTTCTTTATTGTGAGAGTTTCCATATCTGGGTGCCTTTGCCTTTACCTGCCTTCAAATATCTTTGTGGCTGCCATCTTTATATTGATTAATTTGGCTTTCTCCTTTGCATAAATATTGCACCATATCAAATCACTCTTTATTTCCCATCCCAGATTTCCTTTTTATAATTTTCAAAAATTTCTAGCTTTTGTTGTTTATATTTTCTCACATCCTCAGATGGTTCTTTTTCCAAACAGATCATTGTTTCTTGATCTGCACTGTTTTTCACAAATCTGCTGTATTAATGAATGCAATTTTTTTTATTTGAAGCTTCTGACAGTTTTTCTTGTGGAAGTATTTTTCTTTCTTCTAATTTCTCTCTTAATTGTTTTATATATGTTGTGTCTGGATATTCTGGGCTTTTTGCATAATAGTAACAATACATATTTTTTTTCTTATCTTCAATAGTTCACTCTATTGTCTTTATGGCTCTTCTTTGGCCTATCAGTTTTTGTGATTTTTGTGGACTCCTTCTTGCTACTACAAGATGGTCCATCCTCCTCTGGGCATGGCCTGGCCCCATTGTAGGAATGTTTCTCTATTTTGAGTATTCTACACTGCCATTTTTTCCATTCCTGGCACAAGTGTGCCTACCAGGATTGGACACTTTTTTTATCCCGGGTCTTGTGCACCCAGCTATCTTTTTTTAATTTTAACCTTCTTCTGTCCATGATGTATGCCATATAAATACAGTCTATATATCAGTGTCATTTTGGTGAGATTTAGTAAAAAACAGGGTACACTTTGTGAAGGTACTCACTAAGACTTCAGGATGAATTCAGTTTCAGCCATTCTACTCTCCTTTGCTTACTGACTTATCACCTCTCCATTCAGACCCCCTTATGTATGTCTACTATGAAATTCTGTTAGTATCCTGACAGGTATTTCTCTAAAATTACTCAATACAGTTTCTGTTTACTTTAAGAAAAAGTGTAACTACACTATGAAGACAATCATTTTTAACTGTTATAACCAGAAAAGCATATGTGAGCTAAGGAGAGAGACCTGATTCCCACTTATTCCATTCCTTCTTTAAAAATTCAGCACCTCTACCCAGTCCTTCTTTAGTGTGCACATCTGTCCCATGAGCTTATATTTAGAATGTATTACAAAGGTCACTTTTAGATCCACGATGGTGGTGCTGCGGTAGCATTGTCGCCTCACAGTAAGACACTGTCCGGTTCGATTCTCAGCTAGAGCATTTTCTGTGTGGAGACATGCATGAATGGGCGTACCTTCGTTGAAGGTTGTGCGTCAGGGCTGGTAACTTGGCACGTAAAAATCAACTACCAATCATTAGCCGACCGGAGTTCCGCTGTGGTGACCCCTAACCAGGAAAAGCTGAAAGACACAATTACAAAGGTCACTTTTGTTAACTAACCTGGGCAGACTTAGGTTCATAGGTTCATAGGTTCATACTAGGCTATCTGCCCTGGGGCAATTATAAGCCTAGCCCGATTCTGTATGGCTTACGTCACCCCTTGATATGAGTATACTGTGCCCTTTTTAAGGTTTAGTTTACTGTGCCTCTGTCTAATAGTGACACAGAAGTAATCCCTGGGACAAACCTACGATCCCACATCCACATATCGAGATTCTTCTTGAAGAGATTCAGTGAGGTGCTCTGCCACACATGAACTGGAATTCTATTCCAGAGCGAAGGGAGCCTCTGGGTTATGAACCTGTCCCTCCAGCAAGTTCTTTTTATTTCTATGCTGAGGTTCAAGTCCCTCGAGCGTGTGGCTCTAAGGGATTTAGATTTACTGAGGTGGAGCATGTCCATTAATTCTGAATTTGACATAGCTTTGTATGTCAGGCATAGATCGCCTCGAAGTAGGCGGTATGCAACTGAGTAGAGCTGGAGTTTTTTTAACCGAGCAGCATATGGCATCTGTTTGAGACTCTTGATCCTCTTGGTGAGATACTTTTGGGGTCTCTCTAATTGCTGCAGGTGTCGGGTAAGGTACATCCCAAAAGGGGCATTGTATTCTATGATGAGCCTGATGAGGGATGAATGGCAATGTGGTTTTCAAAGGAGAGATTGCTACGAACTTGGGTCCCCAGGTCCCTAATAACTTTCTCTGTACTTAATGGGTTTCCGCCTATATGGTAATTTGTGGGCACATTGTTTTTGCCAAAGGGTATGACTATACATTTTTTGGCATTTAGCTTTAAACCATGGTGCTGGCACCAGTTATCTGTCTCTGTGAGACCTTTTTGAAGGATGTTTTTTGTCAGCTGGAGAGTCGATTATGGCACCCAGTTTGCCGTCGTCTGCAAACTTGGTGAGCCATAGTCCTCCCATGTTTGCCTGTACCTTGGAAAAGTATATACTGAACAAGAGTGGTCCCAGGACAGAACCCTGTGGGATGCCACTTGTGACTGGTTTCGAGTCTGACATGGCTCCAGCAACTCTCACTCTGTGGGTTCTGTCTTTGAGCCAGTTTGCGACCCATCTTGTGACATAGGGGTTTATATTTAAGCTGGATAGCTTATCTATGATGCCCAAGTGGGGTATTGTGTCAAATGCTTTTGCAAGGTCCAGATAGGCTGTGTCGACTACCTTCCCTTCATCTATGGCTTTGGTGACTGTTTTGAAGAAGTCAACCAGGTTCAAAAGGCAGGATCTGCCCTTGACAAAGCCGAACTGGGTAGGATCTAGTGTCTGTAGGTCCCCAATGTCTTTGTTTATGAGCTCCATGATGATCTTCTCCATAGCCTTGCAGACTAAGCTAGTCAAGCTTATGGGGCGATAGTTTCCAGGGTCCATAGAGGCTCCACCTTTGTGGAGTGGGACCACTGTTGCTGTACGCCATTCTGTGGGCACATATCCTGTAGTGAGGCTGAGATTGTATAGCTGTTTTATTTGAGGGATTAGTTCCTCTTGGAGTTCATGTAGGATGCAACCTGGGACGCCATCTGGTCCTATGGAAGCAGTGTTTTTTGCTTTGGAGAGGGCAGCCTTCAGTTTGGGAGGCAGCCCTCTGCCGGGATAGATACTTGCTCTTTTGGGGGGGAAGGGGGGGAGAAGTTTGCACTGAACCTGTCTGCCAGGATATTGGTGATGTCTGTGGGTTCAGTGTATTTTTTGTCGTTTAGAATCAACTCAGAACAAGTCTGGGAGTTGCATCCCAGGTTCGTAACATAACTGAAAAAAGCCTTATGATTGTCTTTGGTGTCCTGTGCAATTTTTCTCTCGAAGCTGGCCTTGGAGGATTTTATGAGGGATCGTAATTTTTTGCTAGTACTGATCAGAGATGCCTTCCCTATTAGGGATTTTGCTCTATCATGTAGTAGCTTCCTCCTTCTGTTGAACAGTTTTTTTATGGCAGGGGTTCACCAGACTGGACGCCTGCCTTTGGATGATTGGGTCTTGGTTTTGTTTGGGATAGCATGATCCATGCATTCCTGGAGATGTCCGTAGAATGCGTTTATATAGGATTCTGCAGTTTGGGCTGTAGTTTCCACTGGCCCTGGGGCCTTGAAGGATTCCACTTTGGTTTTGAGAAGTGAGAAGTTCACTTTTGAGAAGTTTTTCACTGTGGTTTTCTGGGCTGGAGTTGGGGTTGGGATGTGGACATCCAGTGAAATTAATTTATGGTCTGATCTTACCAATGAGGGATATACTTCTGGTGTGGATCATAGATTCCCCATGTTGGTAATGGTCAGGTCTAGTATGTTGTCCCCTCTTGTGGGAGTGGTGACTAGTTGTTCCATAGCATTTGAGTTTATAATTTCCATACAGAGCCTTAGAACTTGAGCAATTGTCTACTGTATCAGGATGTATCATGTGGGCAAACATCGCTGATTGCTTTTCTTAATAAGGTAAATGAACTTATCTATGCCTCAAGCATGTCTAACAGCATAGTTAAAAACATAATGCTTGGGCAGTATCGGACAAAAGGTATTTGGGAGGTATGTTGAAACTTGGCTACCCAGAGATAATCCATGCAAACTTGAAGAAACTATGAAAGAGTGACTATATTAACATTTCAAGGCCATATTTGCTGCCTAAAAATAAAGATTATGCTACCAAAAAAATATGAAATGATGGAAAATGTTGATATATCAGAGAATTCAACATTGAAAGTATCAGAAAAAAATAATGTATTCATCCTTTCTGAACCCTAATATTACACTCATTTAGAAAAATGTACACATACAATGTGCTATGACAGAACAGATCACATGACTATGTTCAGGGGAATCTTGAATTTGAACATTGTAATTGTTCATAAACGGATCTTATCATATTTATAAAAATGAAAAATGTCCTCTGAACTCTGATAAAAAATTACATAACAATGCACATTTTTGGCTCATTTTTCCTGGCTTGACTGCCTCATTACACAATGTCCTTGGTCATTCACTCACAGTATAAAAAAATCAGGGAGAACAATACTTATCAGATAACACCAATTCAGTTTTATCATATCTCCCTATAAAATTACCATTCCTCCTTTTATTTCACTGCTCTTTTTATCATCCTTCCCTAAGTCATTGTCTGCTGTCTCTGGTATTCAATCTCTCTGCCCTAGGACGTCTTCACTTACAACTGCTGAGTATTAAAAGCTGAAGTATAACTCAGAAAATATGTCAGTCACCAGCCACTCCCACTTTTCCAGCTCATACACTATCTTTGGAAACTCTCATTCCCTTGTTCCCACAGCACATTTTTCATTTTTTCCTGATTACAATTGAAGTGTTGTGGATCATTTTCCAGTAAAGGGATATTCCAGGTGAGAAGGACAATGTTTACCTGCTTTAATTCTACTTCCGAATATGAGCAGAATAGAAACGAAACCAACCGTTGAGAAAAAATCACCTTTATCAAACAACAAAGCTTTCAGGCAAAAAAACCCTTTCTCAATGCTTAACAAAAGGTATGTTAAAATCACATGTTTAAATACAAGCCCACAAGATCATATGACCCGCAGCCATGGTCACATGATCAAACTTAATACAAAATCTCACTTAAAAAATAAAACTTACAAAATTGTGAATACATTTTTATTTTCTTTCTCTTGTACCTGTATACTTCATACATGATATCTCTCCTTCCTCTTCTATGCTAACCTCCTATGCTATTTCTGTTACCCAATCTTATGTTAACCCTCTTCTATGCTAACCTCCTATGTTCTTCCTGTTACCTATTTTCCTAACCCTCCTGTTCTGTTTTTGTATTCCAGCATTTTAAGCCTTGTGCCTCCTTATCAGGTTGTCCCCTCCCTACTGGCCTATCTCACTTGGATTCCCAGAAGATACAAAGCAGGCCTTTTTGTGCTGGCACCCAGGAAGCACCCCTAGCTCCTCCTGAATGACGGTCTATTGATATTTACTCTCAACATTACGGACTGTATGTCTATTTGCCAAATTATATTATTTTATGTGTTTTCCTCTTGTGGGCAGCACTCACGTGGCTCCAGTTAGGACTGTTTTGTCCCTTGCCTACCTGCAGTTTACTAGTTCCCCTTTCATCTTTCCTAGCTACTCCCTCCTGCCCCTGTTTGGCCTAGAGTCTCCCTCCTCTACTAGCTTTACCACTGTAGCGACGTCCTGCTCGCCTTGTCCTTTCTGTTCCCTCGCTGTGTCTACACTACTTCCCTGGCTGTTGCATTCCTTTCACTCTTCTTCCTACCTTTTGATTCTCCAGATGACTGTATCTTGACTTTTCTGCTTTCTTACTTACTCTCACATACTCCTTTCAGGGACCCATTGCTAATCTCTATGTATTCCTACACATACCTTATGCCTGTTATATTTTTGTAAAACTGCCTTCTCCTCTCCATCTTCCTGTACCTTTCTCTCCAAGCCCTACTGCTTACACTACATAGCTTTCAGTAACAGTAACATTTCAGCTTGCTAAACTGATTGACTCGCTCTCCTCTCTAGCTATTTCAACCCTAAATAGACTTCTTCACCCTGGACAGACTTCCACTCCATCCCCATCTGGGTCTGAAAAGAATTCTGCCCTTGATATAGCCAATACGTTCAACTCTTTCTTTACTGACACTATTAATGCCTTGGCCTCTCATCTCTCTAGTGACAACACTAACATTCCTGACCTTGTATCCCTCAAACTACCAACCTTTAGGCTTCTACCCATCTCTACCTCCTTTATACAGAAATGTATCCATAAACTCAAACCATGCTCCCCCTCGGCAGACCAACTTCCATCCAAATTCCTTCAAAAAGCAGCCTCCAAAATAGCCTATCCCATATCTATTCTCATTAACAGAACTATGAGTGAAGAAACCATACCTGACATCTGGAAAATCTCACACATCATACCCTTACACAAAGGAGGTAACTCCTATGATTACTCCAACTACAGACCCATAGCTCTCTTGTCCCCACTCGCTAAGATCATGGAAAAATGTGTACACCAGCAGTTAATGAACCACCTAATAAAAAACAACATTCTTACTAATTGTCAACATGGCTTTAGGCCTTTTCATAGCACAACCACTGCTCTCCTCTCCTTTACTGACCTTATTAACAAGAATCGTAATAATAACATCCTGTCTTCAGCTCTGTTTATCGACCTATCCAAAGCCTTTGACATGGTTAATCACTCTCTCCTTATACAAATTCTCAAATCTCTTTCCTTAGAATCTAAAGCTGTCCACTGGTTCAGTTCCTATCTCTCTAATAGGAAACAAGCTGTTCTTTGGGAAAAGAAACTATCATCTCTTCTACCTATCTCTCTTGGGGTCCCCCAAGGCTCTATCCTTGGACCTCTTCTTTTCTCCCTCTTTATAAATGACCTACAAGCAGCTATTCCCCAGGCTACATGCATACAATATGCTGATGACTCCACACTAATTTGCTCTGCTAAATCCATTGATGAACTCCAAACTAATACTCAAGATATATTCTCCAAAGTTGAAACTTGGTTCTTAAAACGCTGCCTACCCCTTAACGCAAAAAAAAAAACTCCTACTCTTTAAGCCTACTAACAGATCCCCTGCACTAGATTTCACTATCTTATCTAATAATGGAACCATTATATCACCTGACCCCACTACCAAACTGCTAGGTGTCACAATTGACAACAACCTTACCTTTGACTGTCACATTAATAATACCATTAAAAATGTTAACAGGAAACTCGGCTCTCTCTATCGAATTAGGACTTTCTTAACCTCCCCAGCCAAAGCTACTCTTGCCCACTCTCATCTCATCTCTACTCTTCTCTATGCCTCACCAATCTACACTAACCTCAAAAAAATCAATCTTCACAAACTGTCAACCACCTACAATAACATAGCTAGATTTGTTACTGGTAAGCCTTTTAGAACACATCACTGTTTGAATCTACAGCAACTTAACTGGCTTGAACTGTCTAACATGCTACTTATTTCCCAACTTACAGTTGTCCATAGAGCTCTCTACCAAAGTCAAAATACACCTGCACTTTCTAACCTCTTAACCACATATTCTAATCTAAACTCCCTCCGCTCATCAAACAAACTGCTAGTTTCCTTAACAAAATCTAATAACCTAGCTGGTGACTCCCTCTTCTCAAATGCCTTGGGTAAATACTGGAATCAACTTCCTACTGAACTTACTTCCATGCCATCTACTATTTTGTTTAAACTGAAACTTAGAATCTACCTGAAAAGCCACTGGATGTGTCCCTGTTCAAATCCTGATTAAATGTTAATTCCTTACCTACCACTCTCTTCTCTCCCTTTTCTTACGCCCCCCCCCCTTAACTGGCCATCGCTACCTTGCCTCCCTCTCCTCACAAATCCTATTCCTTGTGTCTCTGACTCTATTTCCAAGAAGCTTATTTCTGTTTCAACTCTGCACTGTCCTTCTACTGCTTTTTTTTGCTAACTCCTGACCCTTTACTCTCTCTTCTCATGTTACAATATGTATTAATGCTAAGATGATAGTATTTAGATAGTCTAGGTAGTTTAATCCTTTGTAATCTAGTTTTAGGTTTCAATGTTTTAGTTCTTTCCCTGGTCTTTCTTATTATTTCTCAGTTTTTAGAAGTTGTAATGATGTTTAATATAATGTATTTTACTGTATCTTGAAATTTTTCAGTCGCCTTCCTTTTGTAATCAAGATGTATTTGTTGAAGTGCTACAAGTCTGTAACCTGTTATTTGTACTCATGTGGAGCTTTTCTCCCCGGGCCTCTGCTGAAAATGGAAATATATCCAGTCAGACTAGCCCGGTTAACAAATGTAAAATAAATAAATAAATAAATAAAAATATGTGTTAAAAAATTCTATCCAAAACAATATGTAAAAAATAAAAATATTATTAAGTATTAATAATATACATTACAAATATAAGCATTCATTTCAGCTTAGTATGTTGTATCTTAGACAGAACAGGCTTTAATGAAACACTTGCATTCAGGCCTGGGGACATATCTGCTGATAACCTTACAATCCAATCATACTCCTTAAGGTCTAATAAATTACATAAATCCCCACCCCTGATGGACACACTAATAATATCGATGACCCTAAACTTAAAACTATGGGAAATACCATAGCATTTAACATGTTTAGACAGGGCATTGGTGTCACTCCCCTTCCTTATGTTGGATTTGTGTTCTATAATTCTATCCTTAAGTCTTCTTGTAGTTTTTCCAACATAAAAGGAAGGACAGATTTCACACGTTGCCAAATATACAACATTACTTGTTATACAGGTGGCAGAGCAATGAAAAATATATACTTTCTTAAAAACAGGGTGAACAAATGTATTCACAGGGTTTAATCCACCACTCTGTTGTTGAAAAATATCTACACAGCAACTACAATTATGACAACAGAAAGTACCCTTCCTTAACAAACTACATGAGATAGGCCTTGTACTATCAAAATCCGTATAAGCCAGCATGCTCTTTATCGTCCTCATGTTCCTGTAAGTGAAGCGAGGTCTATCGCCTACAACTAACTTAACATCTTCCTGTGTTAGAAGAACCTTCCAATATTTCATAACTATATTCCTAATTGTTGCTGACATAGTATTATAAGAGGTGATGAATCATAAACTAACCCCATCCAATAAAATATTCGATGCTCCACTTGCTTCCTGAGGCACCTCCAAAAAGGTAGGTTTATATAATGTATGTCTATTAGATATAATATGCTCACTAACTTGACATAACAGGTTAGATGGATACCCACTTTCTTTAAACTCATGACAAGCTTCATTTAATTGTTTTATAAACGCAACATCTTCAGTGTTAAGTCTACTAATGCGAGCCAGCTGTGCCTTAATAATGCCTTTAAAGACATGAGGCACATGCATACTGGACGCAAAAAGATACCTACCAGATGATACTTCTTTTCTAAACACTGTTGTGTTAATAGCATTGCCCTTCTTGGTTATTGTGATATCTAAAAAGTTGATGATACTAGATGAACATTCAAACTTAAATTTTAAAAAGCTAGTTGTGTTGTTCAAAAACAAGATATATTCCTCTAGCTCATCAAGTGAGCCTTTCCATAGAAGAAAACAGTCGTCCACAAACCTTTGATAAAATATCAGATTATCATTCAAATATCTCTCCCCATTGTTAACGTACAACTTCTCCCACTGGAAAAGAACCAAGTTGGCATAGGTGTTCGCTACTGGCGTGCCCATCACCACACCCGTTTGTTGCAAGTAATAATTCTTGTTAAACAAAAAAACATTATTCCTTAATACTAAATCTAACAACATACATATATTCTCTGTGTGTCTAGCAGAAAACGTGGAACAATGTGTTAGAAACTCTCTTATGGAGTCCAGCCCATAGTCATTAGGAATTACAGTAAATAGTGATGTAATATCCATCACTACCATATATATGTCTTCACAAGTTTTTACTGACAAATCCATATTGACATACCGACTCTTAAGTTTAACGAGAAAATCATTAGTGTCTTTAAGCTCTGTTTGGCAAGTATTTAGCAATGGTTGCAATTGCCTTTGCAGATATAGGGATATGGGTTCAGTAACCCAACCATTACCCGAGACAGTAGGTCTCATTGGAGGGTTATCTTGTGATTTGTGTAATTTGGGAACACCATACAATTGTGGTATAATAGGACACGGCACTGTGAAGAAGTGGAATAAATCTAGTGAAATGTCATTTGACAACTGTAATTCATATACACATATATTCACATAACTAATACACTTCTTTACATCCAATAATGTTATATGCCTAAAAGCTACACCATCCCCCAACAGTAATAACACTGATCTCACATAGTGCTCTCTATCCATAATCACCGTCAACCCCCCTTTATCTGCTTGTTTAATCACAATATTTGAATCTTCCCTCAGCTCACTCAATGCCATATGCTCAACATAAGTAAGATTAACATTTTTAGAACGTTTATTAGCTGCATAAGCCTTTCTTATTTCATCTTCACAAAGGTCATTAAAAGCTGTAAGAATTGGAGCATAGTTAGGTATGAAAACACTACGCCTTTTACAAGCATTGACATCATATGTTTCATTTCTGAAAATCAGCTTCAACGCTATAGATCTAACAAATAGTTTTAAGTCAGTCAAGACTCTCACGACATCCTCTGCTCATGTCGGTATGTAGCTTAAACCCTTCACAAGAAGCGTAATATGTTCCTTTCTCAAGACAAAAGTAGAAAGATTTACAGTACCTGCCATCATCTTCGAGCTATTTTCAATTGTTTTGATGGACTTTCATTCTTCCGCTTACCATCCAATGACACAACGGGATCCCTCTGCTTGGTTCTACCCCTCGACCTGGACCTAGAAGCAACAACCCGCTCCTGTACCCGTTCAGCTTGTTGTAGCTGGAAGGGTTTGCAAAAAAAACTAGACAAACTTTTTTGTGACGCTTGTGTAACACTTTTACCATCCACACTAGTCCCAGTCGCACTATTTCCCATTGAGGTATTGATGATAGTTTCCACGTCCATAGTGCGAGACGCAACATCCATTGCTATAGGTTTACTAGAAGTTACGTTACTACCCAGCGTAGACATCGCCGTTTGCTCTTCATTTGGTGCCAAATTTGAATTTCCAGTGATCAACTTGGGAAATACATCTAGTGAGTCCAAAGACTCCTTCTGTGCTGGATATTTTACTGACGTGAACGTGCGTCTTTTACTAACACTGTTAGACCTAATTTTTAAGTCCATAGGAGCTCCAGTTTTATCATTTTTCAGCCAAGAAAATATGTTACCAGCCTGGTAATTGCCCATGTCACGTAATAACTTTCTTTTTTTCACTGCTTCCAGTCTATCATCTAGTGAACATAATCTGTCCATCATGGATTGATAGGATGACTGCAAGTTTTTAAAACAAGACATTGAAAACAGCTCATCCTCCATAGCAATAATTTCACCCTTTAACTCATTCTCAATGTCAAGAAAGAAATTATTCATCAGGGTCATATAGTCTTGACTCAGCTTTAAATTTAAACACTGCCATTGTTTCAATAGCTCAGGATAAGTATTTCCGTAGGAAGGCATCTTCAAAACCCTCAAACCACGTGGAGCTATGCCTTTTTCCAAATATGCAGCAAAACTAAAACATTGCCATTGCAAACGTTTAAATGTACCAACCTTTCTTTCCAAAATTTGTATCTTATGCTCAAAATCCATTGCATTAGTAGAAGGTATATCCAATATATTACCTTGAACACTCATAGGATCAGAAGCAACATGTAAAAGAGGATTGACTTCTTTTTCAACCAGAAACTTTAACCGATTCTGTAACTCCATCACTGGCTGCTGCAGGCTGTTAAACAAATCCCAACTTCACAGCAGAAGAATATGGCAACAAACACTGCTAAATATGAGCAGAATAGAAACAAAACCAACCATTGAGAAAAAATCACCTTTATCAAACAACAAAGCTTTCAGGCAAAAAACCCTTTCTCAATGCTTAACAAAAGGTATGTTAAAATCACATGTTTAAATACAAGCCCACAAGATCATATGACCCGCAGCCATGGTCACATGATCAAACTTAATACAAAATCTCACTTAAAATACTGTGAATACATTTGTTCACCCTGTTTCTAAGAAAGTATATATTTTTCATTGCTCTGCCACCTGTATAACAAGTAATGTTGTATATTTGGCAACGTGTGAAATCTGTCCTTCCTTTTATGTTGGAAAAACTACAAGAAGACTTAAGGATAGAATTATAGAGCACAAATCCAACATAAGGAAGGGGAGTGACACCAATGCCCTGTCTAAACATGTTAAATGCTATGGTATTTCCCATAGTTTTAAGTTTAGGGTCATCGATATTATTAGTGTGTCCATCAGGGGTGGGGATTTATGTAATTTATTAGACCTTAGGGAGTATGATTGGATTGTAAGGTTATCATCAGATGTGTCCCCAGGCCTGAATGCAAGTGTTTCATTAAAGCCTGTTCTGACTAAGATACAACATACTAAGCTGAAATGAATGCTTATATTTGTAATGTATATTATTAATACTTAATAATATTTTTATTTTTTACATATTGTTTTGGATAGAATTTTTTAACACATATGTATTCACAATTTTTTAAGTTTTATTTTTTAAGTGAGATTTTGTATTAAGTTTGATCATGTGACCATGGCTGCGGGTCATATGATCTTGTGGGCTTGTATTTAAACATGTGATTTTAACATACCTTTTGTTAAGCATTGAGAAAGGGGTTTTTTGCCTGAAAGCTTTGTTGTTTGATAAAGGTGATTTTTTCTCAACGGTTGGTTTCGTTAATTCTACTTCCCACAGTACCATCTTCACCACCTTCTGTAATTGTCCTACAACCATGGCAACTGTTTTGAGTAGATAGTAGCTCCTACTGAATGATACACTTCCTGGGTCAAATACATTGGACCCGTCATTTTGTCAATCACTGTCCATCGTCCATCCCTCATATACACTGTTTTAATCTGGTTTTCCTTATATTTCATCTCATGTCCAGCATTCTCTCAGTTTACATAAATACCTCAATTGCTACCTATAAGGGCTTGTTTGTCTCTTTCAACATTAAAATGCAGTCATCTGTCATCAGCCTAAACAGACCTTGCTTCCACCCTCCTCCAGTTCCCAAAGTCTTGTTTTCACCTCCCTCAGTTATTCCACTATAACTTAGATGATTAAGAAAGGGGACAAAGGGTGGTATTTTCTCCCATCTGGTTTATAAAAAAACATAAATGCAGAACACATACTCCATAAGTAACTATATTTAATATTTTTAAAACTTTTGTTTTATGACCAGAACTTCATCAGAAAATACAGAACCAAAAGGAATATCCCCTTAAATACTTACATGAATTCAAACTACACCAATCGCTCAACACAGTAGCCAATCAAACCTCATCTTGAGCACAAGTTCTAATGATAGACAGTCATTAAGACCATGTAGCAATGAACACAGCATGCACTTGTTTGCCAACATTATTTTAAGTCAGTGAGAAAAAATCCAATGTTAATGATATTTACAAATCCTCGTTAAAGTCTTGCATATGTTTCTTGGTTAACATTTTCATTATTTGGTGAGGGGACACTGATGATTTTATTTCATTTTATTTATTTATTCATTTATTTAACATTTGTTAACCAGGAATGTCTGACTTGGATTTGGAGGATTCCTTTCAATATTTACAATCTTTCACAAGTTTTGTTTTTAGTTTACCTTTAATATCAGTAAGAAATCTATATCTTCTTTGGATCTACAGGTCATTAAGAATTTTAGCATGTCCTGCTTTTCTTCTAATATCTTCAGAAAGCCTACATACTCCTATCAGTTTGTCCCATTCAACAGTCCTCATAATTTCAGCTAAAAGAAGGGCATTATCAATGGTCAGTTCATCAGACTTTCAGGGATTATTTATGATGACAAGACTTTTCATGAACAAAGTCATATTTTGGCCTGTATGTTTTCAGATAGGTGCCACCCTATAGGAGGTCTTTGTATACATGAGTGATAACAAGCAGAGTTTGTATGTGCCACTTTTAAAGAAATCCATTTTTTAAATAATATTATGGATGTATCCCTCTGCACTATGGTTCTACATCATTCTTTGGACACCCCTGAGTTACATAGAACCATGTCATCCAATTAGCATATTTTATATATGTACTAATTTTGTCAAGTTGGATAAAGATTTACAATTTAAATATAAGACTTTCACAATGTGGGTAATCTTTTTTGAACGTAGCAACATGTAAATGAATAAACATGGGCTGAAGTCCAAATGCGATAGTTGTAACCAATATAAAGTCATACAGGAGGGACCCACCACTCTTGTTCCTTGATATCTATGTGTGTTAGCTTACCAATAGGGGTATAATTGCAATACCTCAGGGGTTGGTTACATCCCATTTTGTCTAAGTAACTTGTGTTTTTACACTGGCAAAACCGAACATGTATAAAAAAAACAAATTTACAAGCATTATAATAGCATTCATACAGAAGATACAAGTAATGTGTTTTTAGACATTAAATTCAGTGTTATCATTTCAATATGTTTGTATTTTTTTATTTTAGAAAAAGTTTTGAAAGATGTAAGGGGTGGTGAATAGGAGAATACATTATTATTCAAAGAATTACACTGGCAGATTCTTTTGCCAAGTGATATTTTTTCCAGGTGTTAATGAGTGCCTATAATTAGCACCTGTGCTCAAGATGCATTTGAATTGTCTACCTTCTTGAGCGATTGGTGTTTTTTGAATTCATCTCAGTATTTAAGAAGATATTTCTATTGGTCCTCTATTTTTCTGATGAAGTTATGGTTATAAAACAAAAAGACTAAAAATATTAAACTCAGCTACTTGTGGAGTATATGTTTTTTGTGATTTATTGGTATTTATGAACAATGTGACATGCACATCTTGGAGTTTGGTTCTGGAGCTTATTTGATACCCTCTTTATTGATTAAAATTTTTCATACTATGATAATATGCAGTATATATATATATATATATATATATATATATATATATATATAAGCTTTTTAACTCTAGCCTCAAAATCTCCCTCTCTCTCCAAACTGTTTGCTTGTAAGGCTTGCCACACTGAAAATCTATCAGTACCTTTTATGATGTTGAAAAGGACCACTTCTGTTGATCTTTCTACATCTACACACTTCTGTGTCTAAAATCAGTGGATACCAACTAAGAATCAACCTCTCATCTCACTGTATGAATCCTCCCTGCTTGGCACCTACGAAGCTATGGTGAATGCTGTCTATCCTGGCTGCAGGCACTCTTAGCATCATTTTTATCTGTGTTAATTATTATAGCCCTCACCTGTGCTTATCTGTTCTGGTCATCACTGGTGTAGAAGTAGCTTTCGTTAGGCAGTTTAGTGCAGAAGATAAAGGCTCTGTTCTACTAATTGTATTCATCACAAAGTGTCACACTTTCTTCTTTTAGTCTCCATATGCATACTGCTGGATCTAAAAAAAAATCACATATCTAGAGAATGCTGCTAAGGCAAGCATAAAAGGAAGGGTTTAGGTATAGCATATTTACCTGCTTAGTAGTTGAATAATAGAAAAATCAAAAATGTTGAAAACTTGAATCCATTATGTTAGGGGAAACTAATTGATTTAATGGAGAACTGCATGGAACAATTGGTCAGAATGGTATACAGATTTTTCAGTTTAGTTATCACGCAGAAGATATTGAAACAAATCCACTCATCCTCAACCCCTTTTTCCATTTTGCACATGGGGTTGGGGTGTCACTTCCACAGTGACAGTCATCTCGAGCCAAAGTTTACACCACTGGGTGTCTAACCCTACCAAGATAATTCATTTGCACCATTCACTCGTACCCACACTCTCATCTATGGCCAATGTAGTGTCCAATCCACCTACTGCGTGTCTTTGGAATGTGGGAGGAAACCAGAACACCCAGAGGAAACCCATGTGACCACATGGAGGACATGCAGACTCTGCACAGAAGGCACCCCAGCTGAGAATCGAACCTGACAACCTTTTACTGTGAGGTGACAATGCTAATTGCTGCACCACTGCAGCCACCTCAGATATTGAAACAAATGTCTGCAGTTAAAATAAGTTTGCAAAGATGATTTCTGTCTGATCTGCATGGACATGCTAGTGATGATCATTTGCATACCTTCACTATATTTTTATTTAATAACTTTGTTATAAAGTGTGTGGTTCTGTTGCTTGTTATTGACCTGCCAGCCACATAATGCACCTTAGTTTGTCATACAGGTTAGAATTTTTCATCATTTTACTACATCTAATTAGTTTTCCCAAAGTTTACTATTTATGCATCATTAGGATATAACTTTTATAAAATCATTTTATCCCAGAGAATTTTTGAAGTTGAAATCTATACCCTGATGGTATTACTTTTTTATATTAAAACTTCTTTGACTGATATGGGCATAAATTCTAGAAGCAATGTCAACCTGCCATTGGCTATCTCAAAAAGTTGATATTCTTAAAACCTGCAAACTGACCATCAAAGATGTAAATCCAGCAGTCCCTCTTCCTGCTGTCCTTCATTGGATATCAGGACTAGAAAGTATTTCTGAATATAGAGAAGCAGATCAGTAAAGTTATTGTAAAGTTATTGTCAGACGTAGAATCTTGTCCAGATATAGCAATGATGAATAGTTAAGAACGTGTGCATAAAATAAGTCATCCAACTACACATACTGAGAAAAGCAGCATATTGAATGCTAGCATAGATGTTCAGCAGGAGCAGGATGCAGATCCACATTCTGATATCAGCTGCATTTTAAATAATGTTTTCAATACTAAGAAAAAATGTAATATTCGAAACAACATCTGTAAACCTCCTTTAAATATTACATTTCTCAAAAAGATGACATGCAGTAAACAGAAACCATTTTAAAAGCCTGCTCTGTTGTCAAAGAGGGATAAACACCGGGCCACAGCCCAGATGACTGGAGACTGATTAAGAGTTTGGGTGCTTAATAATGTAGGAAAGGAGGCTGGCAGTGTCTACTGTGAGAGGGAGGTGATCGTGGCTGCCTTGTACCACTATACTGCTGCACAGCCTCCTCTAGAGGATGCAGACATGTCAGGAACAAGAAGCCCATAGAGGGGAGGATGTGAGTATGACTGCCCAAACTATGAAAGCACCCCTTTCAGGCACATGTGGAGGTCAATGATGTATGCACACAGGTCACCACCAAGGAAGGGCTTAGGCCATCTGTAATAAAATCACAATCATACCTGGGATGCCAGCAAGTACATAAACAATTCCCAAGTCTGCCCTTATGATGCCCCCCTTCCAGACTGCTCTTCCACAGTACATCTGGCGATTTCAAGTCAATTGAGAATGAATGGGCACCAAGCTGGGGGAGATCCCAAAGAAGGCATTTCATGTTATGTTTTGCTTAAACTGACTTTCATATGCTAAGTCCTATGATGCATGACATTGTGTATATTACATATTCTTTAACCCACCAAACTGTTTGGAATAAAATGTTATTACTAAGTCATATTCAAATTAAAACAAGATTAATGGAGCTTTACAAAGATATTTTTTCAGCACAAAATTCAGTGCCTCTATAGCTTTCATTACAGAATTGTCATAATCCAAGGCCAGTTAGTAGTGTAGTCATTTCATGTGCTTGCTACAGTGCAAATATTCTGATGCCATCAGGTTAGTGAAACAGAAGATATTGATTGCATATTTCTTTGTAACCAAGTTGTTACATGTTTGGGAAATGAATGTCAATAAATTCACCTTGGCAGAAGAATAAAGCAAAGCTCAACCAATGAATCTTAACAACCATTCTAACAAAATATAGTTACTGGAATGTTATCAAAGAGACACAATCATTAATCTTTGTAAAACACAGAAAGGTTATTACCAGTTAAAGAAAGGGGAAACACTAAAAAGGTGCAACAGCACTAAGTATTTTTCAAATAAAAATGCAAGTCAGTACTGAGATGCAATTATTTTTAGTACTTGGAGCATTACCTGATCTAGTTTACTAACCAACAGGGAGAGGGAGAAAATGAAAACAGAAACTGTAGGAGAATAAAGTAGCTAACAGCTTTGAAAGCTGTAACACACTTACCATTGCCTCACATTCAATGGCAACAAGTGAGGCATACCTTTGATGTTATAACAGCTTCAAGAGGCTTAATATACTTTGTGTTGCCACACACAAAAAAAGAATTAAGCAAAACGTCTTACAGCTTTTTAATCTGTTTCAGGTTTCTGCTGTTTTTCAGCAGCAGCTCCTGTTTGAGTGCTACCACGAGACTACACAATAACAGTACTAGGTGCTGAACAAGTACCTTTCTTAAATCAAAGAAGTACTTAAGTTTGTCTTTTCCCCAGTTTTTTATAGAGAATTATGATTAGGTCTCTGATCATAATGAGGTCATTATGTGTTTGAGACACGTATGTCAAGAAACTCACCTTGATTGCAGTGCATTTAGCTTCATATGCTCCCATTATGGAGTTTTATATGCTGCCATTAACTATAAAAAGTTTAATGGAAAAAAGTATAGTAGTGTTCAGGGTTTTACAGCTACAAAAGCTGTCATACACTTATCACTGCCACATGGAGAGTGGATAATACATAACAGTTATGCCAAATAAGTAAACACTTTATACTTCATTCAGACATTTTAATAAAATAAAATTCAGATGAAGGATGAAGTGTTAAACAACTTCACATAACTATATACATTTATAATTCTATGACTCACAATTAACAGTTTAGGTATTACAATAAGGAGTCAGTGCAACCAACTGCTACACTACCAAAATACAAAATGCCTCCCCAGGCAGAAATAGATGTAGTTGGCATTAGAAGGGATGAGGGCATCCCATAGAAAATTGACAGCTAAATTAACCTGAACTGCTTTTAGGCCTCCCACCATCCATTCTTCCAACTTTACCCCTGACAGATGGACGAAAGGCAAGCGTGGGCAGCAACAGGCATAATGGATGGAGTGGTGCACTTGGTGCCCATCAATGAGGATGACTCATTCTGATTCAAATATGCAGATACTCAACTATCTAGTACCTGTACCAAGTGTTTCTCAGACAAACTATATAACTGTGTAGTAATCTGTAGATTTAGAATCTAAAAGGATGTTGCGTGATTGCAGACAACATTATTCACCTTCAGAAATTCATTATGATTAAATAAAACATGGTGTGACATAAATCTGTAATTAATCACAACTAGAACTGTTGATTTTGGATGACTAAGTAGGATTTTTGACATATTATGGCCAAACCCTGCAACATTGTTTCTATAGAGCTCAACCTTTGTGGTATGAATGTGAGATCTTGGAGATATATGGATGAGTTGGGGAACTGGGGGCAAATTCTCACAAATAAAATTGGTACTGCATTGGCAGAAGTATACAGAACTTTGGTGTATATTACATTTTGTATATGTTCCATCCTGAATTCTGTAAAGTGACAAAGAATCAGTCTGTATTTTCTGATGTGCGTACTGCCTGTCATATTAAAGGGTAATGTTATGTCATAAAGAAGATGTCCTGTGCTATCAGTTGTGCCATTTATTCCAGTATTGTTTTTCATAGTGAGAAAGAGGCTTGGATTCATAGATGGCTCGTGTATAGTGGCAATGAGCAATGCGCTGATGATGATTCTAAGCCACAGATGGAAAAGTTGAACACGGGGCAAAACAGTACAATATGCAGTACATGCTACTGAATGCATAATGAGATGGAAAAGAAGAACCCCATGCAAATGAGTCACACAGATTGTGCAAATGATGATACCTAAAATGAAGATTCCAAAATGGCACACTTCACCGTAATGCATATCCATTTGAATATCAAGATTCATGGTGAACATGACAGGACTGGTGCTAGAATTAGCAGCAACAGTAGCACAATATTATGTGTTATCAGGCAACACTGGAGCTGTGTGTCCTTGGAGTTGTGAGTTATGACCATCCATCCCAAAAGATACCTGCTGTCCTCCCCTTTCCAACTTTCCTATCTACCCCATTTGTTCACTATTCATATGATGATTATGATTGGTTCTTTGCTGTGTGTACCCTCAGTAGTCTAACTCATGACTACATTGGTGCTCTTCTTGCACTGGACAAGGGAGAGGTGCAGTTGTCTAATTTTACACTACCCATGAGCTAGGCTGCCTTCACTATGACATGATCTGTCATGCACCCTGTTGTAACACTGCTCCAAATATAGAGCAGCCTAGCACTGCTCCTCCCATTTATGTTGAGATTATTATTAATTATGCGGTTCTTTACTCAGACTATCAGTGTTTTCAGAGCTTAATATGTATCTAGTTAACTCTGTGACTCGTTGTATGACCTTTGAGAACATTAGTGCTACACACTAGCACAATTCTTGATATGGATCACAAAGTATCTGTCTGCAGTTTCTGATGTGTGCATTACATGTGGTAATACTGGGTATGTTCAGCTGATTGTTTTTGTTTAAGATACAATAGTGTATAACACTTATAAGTGGGTTTCTGCACTGCTTTATAGAAACATTAATTGTGCATAATATTGGCACAGAAAAATTAATTGCATTAACAATGCTAGGGTAGAAAAGTGTAAGCACTTGGTGTGATTGGGAGTGGTGAGTATGAACTACTGTTATAATAATGTGCTCTGTATGTTTCTTATGTGGAGTGCTTCAGTCTTATATTTCAATGTTTGTGGTGCATTTCATGTCTGCAGGAAGTTTGTTGATTTATATTTCCAGAAGTGAAAGTTTCTATTGTGCATTTTTTCAGTTTGTTCCGAATTAGTTCTTAACAGTACCACTTACACTGATCCTGTTGACTTAGCCTACCTGCTAGCAGATAGGTTCAGTGCAAACTTCATCCACCTGCCCCACCAAAGGCCCATTCACCATCCCCGATATTGCCCCCTCACATCTCTGCAGATCAAGTGTTAAAGGCTCTATCCAAGGCAAAGAACGCAGCTTCCATGGGACCTTATAGTATCCTAGGCTGTATTTTACACCATCTCCAGCAAGAACTAGCCTCACCATTGAGCACCCTATTCAACCACAGCCTAAGTACAGGCTTCTTCTAGCAGAGTGGAGAACTGACATTGTCATCCTCTTCCACAAAGTTGGTGCTACCACTGACTTGGAAATTATCACTCCACACACTTGATAAGTCTGATCTGTAAAGCCATGGAGCGTATTATTATGGACCTCATAAACGAAGACACAAGCAATCTCCAAACACTTGACCCCACCCAGTTCAGATTTGTCGGGGACAGATTTTGGCTGTTGAACCTTATTGACTTTTTTGAGATTGTCACCAAGGCCCTGGATGAGGGAAAGTCAGTACATACAGCTTGCCTTAACTTGGTGAAAGCCTTTGACACAAACCCCACTTGGGAATCATTGAAAAGCTAACACAACTTGGCGTAAATCCCTATCACATTAGGTGGGTGGCCAACTGGCT